>NW_007225430.1:82491-111336 GCF_000164805.1 Carlito syrichta
ACTCACCTCAGCCTCCCAAAGGTGCGGGATTACAGGCTGAGCCACCGAGCCCAGCTTCCAGTTATGTCTTATTTGGTATAATATCTTTTAGATTCCAAGATACCCAGTTATGTCTTATATGGTATAACGTCTCTTAGATTCCAAGGTACCCCACTCTACTAGTTTTCCTTTTAACTCTTCAGCCTTCCTTCCCAGTATCCATTGTTTATCCCTCCTCTTCCGTTTGAAGCCAAATGTTGCTTAGTGCCAGGGCCCTGCCCTGGGTCTCCTTTCCTCAGTCTCCTTTCTCTCCTTAGGTGTTATCATCCAATCCAGTGACTTTAAGTGCTACCTCTTATACAAATAACCATCAAAACTGTATCTCTAGCTTTGACCTTCCACTAAGCTCTAAACTCATAGATCCAGTGCTTCATGGATGCCTGTAAGTGGATGGAGGAGTGGGGTGTAACATGCATCTCCAACCTAACACAACCTAAACCAAATTCTGGACTTTCCCATCCAGATGGGAAAGTAAAACTCTGCCTTTCCATCTCAATCAACAATACCACCATGCATTCAATTGTGCAGACCAAAAACAGTAGGTTTTATTCTTGATTTATCCTTTCCTTTCTTTCTCCCTGCTTTAATCCATTGGCAAGTTCTGTTGAGTCTATCACCAAATATAGTTTAGATCCATCTACATCTCCATATCCGCACTGCTGCCATTTGAGTCCTTGCCACCATCTCCTCTTGCTGATCAACTGCCGTGTTTCCTTGTCCATATCCCAGCTCCCACACTTCCCAGCTGTCAGAGATCTTTTTAAAAAGAAAATCAAATCATGCCACTCTTCCTGCTTAAAACTTCAATGGTTTCCCACTGCACTTAGAATAACATCTAAACTATTCCCTCTGGCCCCAAAATACCCATAAGACCAAACTTCTGATCATCTCTGTGATGTTATTACTCTTGTCCTCTTTCACTACATGCCAGTGACACAGGTCTTCCTTCATTTCCTCAAGCAAGCCAATCAGAGCTTATCCTATCTTAGAGCTTTTCACTATGCTAACTATGCCTTGTGCCTGGAATACTCATTTCTCTTACCTCCATGGGACTGTCTCCTTGTGTTTTTCAGGTTTTGGCTTAAATGTCACCTCTGCAGACTGTCCAATCTAAAATAGCCACTAGAAACTCTATATCATATCATCCAGCTTTAACAGCATGCAGAGCACTTAGCACTGACATTGTTCTTATTAATTACTTGGGCTGTCATCTGTCTTACATCTCCATTTGAATGTCAGGTCCATGAGAGGAGGGATAGGGTTTGTCTTGCCTACTGCTGTATTCCCCATGGCACAGTGCTTGCCATATTGTAGATAATACATAGTATCTGTGAAATAAATAAGTGTATGGTAACATTATATACAGCAAAATATAGACATTGTGGGTGTTTCTTTAACACAAGTATGACAATTAAATTCATGAATTCATCCTAGAAAAAGTGTTGTATACCTCATTGCTGAATAACATGACTGTCACCTTTGAAGTATTCCCACTGGAAAGCTATGCACTGATGCCAGTGCCTAGTGTACCTCTCAAAGCAATTTCAGAACTCTTTTTCTGGAATGGCCATTAAAGCTGTTTTTGTATTATCCTTGGTGTCCTGAATGTCATCAAAATGTCTTCCTTTCAGTATTTCCTTTATGTTCAGGCAAGGAAAAATGTCACTGGGGCCAGATCAAGTGAGTAAGGAAAGTGTTCCTGTACAGTTATTTGTTTACTGGCTAAAAAACTCCCTCACAGACAGTGCTGTGTGAGCTGGTGCATTGTCATGATACAAGAGCTCCTTTGGGACCATTTCTGCACACAGCTTTCTCATGCCAAGATTTTGGTTAAGATATTCCTGTTTCTCTATCAATGTTTGGTTGGTCTGCTATGCTTCTCACAGTCAGCCTATGATTTCAATGCACAATTTGATGAATTTATGCAAAGTTTTCATCAGTTTTGTTCAATACTGGCTATCCTGACCTATCTTCATCAGTGGTGCTTTCTCTCCCCTTAGAAAAATGTAGAATTCATTTGAATACTACCATTTTTTCATGGCATTACTCCCATAAACTTGGACTTACATGTCCCTGATTTAACTTCCACTCCTGCCAAGTTAAACAAAAAATTTGATGTTCGTTGCTCTAATTCAAGCTCCAACATTCTCGTAATGGCACACAAAAACATGCAACAATAATGAACACCACTCAGCAAGCTACATTGACATGAAGACAGCTGCAAGACATATGCCAAGCTTATGAAACCTTACTGAGTTGCTTGTACAGTGCTGACAATGTAAGTGCATGGTGGGAAGTTCGTGAACTTAATGTTCAGACCTCAGAGACTCTCACTCCATCTTTCTGAACACATACAATTGTACCTTAGCATAAAACATTCCTTTATAATGTTGCCAGAGTTGCCACAATATAGCTATATCACCCACAAATAACCTTTGAACACCAGAATTACTTTCTTTTTTTTTTCTTTTTTTCTTTTTGAGTTGGAGTCTCACTCTGTCACCCAGACTGGAGTGCAGTGGCTGCTCCCGGCCACCGCAGCCTCGACCCGCTGGGCTCTAGAGATCTTTCCGCCTCAGCTGTCCAAGTAGCTGGAACTACAGGCACGCGCTACCGCACCCGGCTCATTTTGATTTATTGTAGAGAAGAGGTCTCGCCAAGTTGCTCAGGCGGGTCTCGAACCCGCAGGCTCAGGCAATCCACTCACCTCAGCGTCCCAAAGGTTTGGGGTTACAGGCTGAGCCACCAAGCCTGGCTAATTACTTTCAGGTGGTCCACATTGGCCTGCATATGTTCTGCATTTAATTGCAACTACAGACCTGAATGAAATTTCTAACTCTGCAGCTAAGGAACTGTGTGATACTGGTTAAGTCATTATCTTTAGGGACCTCTGTTTCTTAATCTATGAAATGATTTTTATCTAAGATTCCTTCCAGCTTCTAAACAGGCAGTATCAAGAGTAGTGTCAAAAGCATGGTTTTAGTATGGATATTTCTCAAAGAACAAAAAATTGAATTACCATTCAACCTAGTGATTCTACTATTAGGCATCTACCCAAAGGTGTAAAAAATCATTATATAAAAAAGATATCTGTACCTGTATGTTCATTGCAGGACTATTCATAATAGTAAAATCATAGAACCAAACTAAGTGCCCACCAAAAATCAGTTGAAAAAATAGGTATATATACACCATGGAATACTATGCAGCCATAAAAAGGAATGAAATCATGTCTTTTGCAACAATGTGGATGAAGCAGGAGAACGTCATCCTAAGTGAACTAACTCAGAAGCAGAAAATCAAACACTGTCTGTTCTCATTTATATGAGGGAACAAAATGACCACAAAGATGGAAATAATAGACACTGCGGACACAAATAAGGAAGGAGACAGGGAGGAGGGTTATTAGATTCAGAAATGTCCTATTGAGTACATTATTGACTTTCTGGGAATGAACCACCTGAGATTCAGTCTCCACCACTACAGAATATGTCCATGAAACAAACATGCACTTGTATCTTCTGAATCTAAAAATAAAGAATAAAAATACCAAGGTGAGAGGATTGCCTGAGCTCATGGGTTCAAGACCAGCATGGGTGATTTGGTGAGATCTCACCTCTAAAATAAATTTAAAAAAAATTAGCCAGGTTGGTGGCACGTGCCTATAGTTCCAACTACTTGGAAGGTTGAGGCGGAAGGATCACCTGAGCCCAGCAGGTCACTGCACTCCAGCCTGGGCATCAGAGTGAGGCTACAACTAAAAAGAAAAAAAAAATACAATAAAAGGGAAAATATGTTTACCAGATAGATAGAATAAGTTTGGTGAACAATATTTTTTTTAAAATCAATATTTTTTTATTATGATATTGTGGGGTACAGTTAAGGGTTAGGTATACAAATACGTTTCATTCAGGCACCCTGTTGATAAAAGGTGTTTCCCCGTCCCCAGACAGATATTTGCTACTGTTAATCCCATCTCCCTCCCTGAACAATATTTTTTAAAAGCATTATTTTGGGACTAGATGCATCTGAACTCATATTATTTTCTATCTGAGGGACCACCATGAACAACTTTTTTGACCTCTCTGGGCCTCAGTTTCTCCTCTAAAAAATAAGGAGAATAATACCATCTACAGACAAATAATGGATTTTATTCATATAAGTACCCAATATAACTACCAGTTTATAATAAACACTCAAAGCATGTTAGTAATAGTGGTCTTGTCATAATTATTACCATTGATAATAATAATCATCGTCATTCATGAGGTTCAGTTACTAAGAAGCACCTTGTCAACTGCATGTTTACCACATATTAAAATCTTTGGGGAAAATTTTGGTAAGTATCTGATTAACATCTTTATTACTCTGTTGGTTCTTACCAATGATCTGTTGTCTGTTCTTCTAAAAGCCTGAATTTTTGATAATCATGGAGACAACAAAATGATGATTTCCATTATTCAGTTAAAATACAGTTCTGGAGCACAATTAAACTTGGTCTTTGCTCGCTAAGTGACAGAAAACTAAATAACTATATGCTGAAACCCACGGCTTCACTCTTGAGAGTCTTGTTCCCTGAGCTTTCTGTTCTGAGTATCCCACTGTCATTTCTTTCATTCTCTACTCCCAGTCTTTATGTGGAGAGGCTGCCCAGTGTGGGGGAGTGGGAAGGGAGCTGTGGGAATTCAGGGCTCTTATGTGTTTTGGGTGCCTGGCACGGAGCTTCCCAGAGGAGGAGCTCAGTTAGGCAGAATTTGCTCCTCCCTTTAAATTCAAATGAGTCTGATACAAAATTCAAAGGAATTGGTGGTGGCATTGGGGAAACAAACCCAGAATTGGGAATAATACTTTATATAACCAGACTCTGCTTATAAATCAGCCTTTCTTAAACTGGAACTCAGAAATTGTAAGTAAAAAAGGTGAGAGAGAAATACATGCAAACTTCTTAGTGGGGAGGGAAGCTGGTTCTTAGCTTTCATCAAGATTTTTGGAAATTGATGCCCCAAGAAAGCTAAGAGTCAGTGATGTAAATCACATAAAGAGTTTGATGTAAAGCACACTTGAATAAATCAAGTCAAATGCTTCACAATATTGTTAATATTTAAAGGAGAGAGTGGCCTAACATTTTTGCCGAATTGCTGCCTCCTACTTTTTCTACATAATCCACCCACTCCTCCTACCAGCCAATCTTATTAAAAAATCTGTAAACCAACACTCTTCTGTACCCCTTCAGTGCTGCACATTGCATAATCACCGTTAGAGTTATCTGCTTGGCATTTCCATCTCTCAAAAGTACACACCATACCCATGAGAAGCATCAAGAAGATGCAGGCATTTGGCACTATAGATTTAAATCTGTTGTTTTAAAATAATCATAAAATGGTGGCTTATGCCTATAATACCAGCACTTTGAGAGGCTGAGGCAAGAGAATTGCCTGAGTCCAGGGGTTCGAGACCAGCCGGGGCGGGGGACAGGGGGTATAGCATCGATAAGCGTACCTGATTTCAAACCAGACAAAGTGGGGACCAAAGAGAAGCCCAAACTTTACCTGTATGATGACCACTTGTGTGCCTAGTTCTGAATTGTACCCCACATCTTAAAAAAAAAAGTTGGCCTTCAAATGTGAGGTGATGTTGCTCTAGCTAATATGCTAGTGAGTACCAGAGCTGAAATTTGAACCCAGAAACTGTCATTCTTTAAAAACAATTCCTTCCTGCTAGAAAATGAATTGATCAAAAAAGTTATCTCTTATATTCCAAATTACTGTAAAGGTGCAGTCACACATCAAGAGTTGTTTAGCTTCTGTGTGCAATTTTATTTTAAAGACAATAGAAAACAACTGGCATGTGCTGCTTCAGGCCACACATCCTATCTAGATGGTTCCATAGGCATTATGCCAGTCACTCACAGGAGCAATTAAGTGGTTCAAAAAAGCACCCTCCCCATCATCTGAAAGAACAGACACAAGCGTTTTAAGGAAACTAATATTGAACCCCTTTCTAAATTATGAGAGAATGAGTGGATTTTCCATCACTCCGCATAAGAGAGCATTTGAAAGCTTCAGACCAAGTGCCTGATTCTGCAGGGCAAGTGATTTATGTAAATATGTGCAAGATCCTTTTAGTTAGTGACCCTCCTGATCCTCTGATTTCCTGGTAAGAAATTTAATGGGCTTGTTTGTGGGGAGGAGATGGACAAAGTATAGGAGTACAAGGGCGCTGGTTGAGAGTGTCTAAAGCTAGTCATACTCCATAATGGCTCCAGCTTCCCCACGGGGTCTATCCTTTCCATAGACTCACTCTCTTCTCTTTTCTACCATTTGCTTTTAAGCTCCTTTCCAGCAGAGTATAGGCTTTGTCTACCACCAAACAAATCTCTCATGCTTTGCCTTGTTGCTAGCATAGAATCGAAGCTCAATAAAATTTTATTGAATGAATGAATGCATAAATAAAATATGTGGAACTTTTCTCTTCAACAAGAGGCAATAGCCATATAACATACCTCTCTGATCTCTGTACACAGTTGGTACTGACTAAATATCTATTAATCTTATAAGAGAAGTTTTGAAACAACACTAAATTCACATATGCCCTGAAATTCGTAGGTGGATGTAAAAAATAAGCACTTGCAATATGAGAGAGGACCCATAAAAACCAAACATTTATTTATTAAAAAGTGTGTATTTATTCTTACATGTTTAAACTTTAGTCACCTTCAAAGTACTCTCCATTTGATGTAGTACACCCACTGAGACTTTTTTCCACTGCTGAAAACAGTTTTTGAACTCATAGTAGTAATTCTAGCATTTGGGGAAGCCAGGTGGGAGGATTGCTTGAGCCCAGGAGTTCGAGATCAACCTGGGCAACACAGTGAGATCTGGTGTCTATAAAAACTTTAAAAATTAGCTGGGCGTGGTGGCACATCCCTGTAGTCCCAACTACTTGGGTGGCTGAGGTGGGAGAATTGTCTGAGTCCTGAAGGTCAAGGCTGGGGTGAGCCATGATTGCTCCACTGCATTCCAGCCTGGGCAACAGAATGAGACCCCAACTCAAAAAAATTATTAAAAAACTAATCATGTAATATTTACTTTTTAAAAAAACCATTCTTCTGAATCTGTATATGTTTCACATGTACAGCATATCTCAGTATGGGTTCTTAACTTTCCAAGTATCTAATCAAATCCTGGGAGGAAATTACACTCTGAGGAAACCTGAATTATGGAGGTTCTCAAACTTAGATTTCCTCCAAAAGTGGCAAGCATATTCTGAAAATGCAACACAAACTTGTTACTGCAAGAATATATTTCAAATAAAACTGGAGTATAGGCTGTGTGCTCTGCCATTCTTAGGAATTATCTAGATAAAACTTAATTGCTGAGCACAGGGAGTACTCATTCTCTTTCTCTTTCAACTGTTTTCATTATTTTAAAGATCAAAGCAATTAGTCAATGATATGAATCACTAAACAATTTTAACATTTTAAAAGTTAACTCAGTTTAGGGCTTCACAGAGACCCAAACTTCACACAACAGGTTTTTCTTGACTTCTGTCTTTTTTTGGTGTCTCCCTCAGTAGAACTAATCAAGTCTTTTGACATTGTTTTGTCCTTCTCTTTAAATACATGTAGGTCTTTTTAAATTCTGAAATAGTGATTTTGTTTTCTTTTATTATATACCCAGAAATGAGATTGCTGAATTATATGATAGTTCTATTATTTTATTTTTTAACAAGCCTCCATACTAGTTTTCATGATAACTCTACCACTTTACAGCTCACCAAGAGAAGACAGTGTTTGCTTTTCTTTATATTATTGTAAACACTTATTTCTCTCTTTTTTGATATTAACCATCCTAACAGGCATGAGTTGATAGTTTCTTAGAATTTTGTAAGACTACATTTCTTAAGATAAGTAGAAATAAAACACAAATAAATACGGTAAATATTCACCAACAGATATGTACAAGATTAATCATGGAGACACAAATTATAATAGTCCTGTACTGGAAACTATCTAAATATCCATTTGCAATAGAATGGGTGAAAAATTGTATCATGATTGATGGAATTCTACATAGAATGAAAATCAACTAGTGCTACATACAATACAATGAATGAAACTCACTAGTTAGTGAGTGAAGAGACCAGACACAGAGATATCACACTATGATTTCATTTATATAAAATTCAAAAGCAGGCAAAACTAAACTATGATGCTAGAAATCAAGGTAATGATGACCCTTAATGGAGAGAAGTAACTGGCAGGAGGCAGGATGGGTCTTCTAGGGTGCAGGTAACATCCTGTTCCTTGATCCTGGTGTGGATTACACAGGCAAGTACATGTAGAAATGTACACATTTTGGTGTGTTCATCATTTACATAAAAATAATCAGACACATGAGAGAGTTAGAAACTTGGTATCTTACACTCCTGCCTCATGTGTTTTTATTAAAGATTGGTCATGTTGTGGTGCCTCCTGCTTCAGCTCTTTTGGATTTCTAACTAAACTGAGGTAAAACAACCAATAGGACTTTCATGTCTAGGCATGTTTTTCTCTATGTATGTTTGTGTTTTACCTTCTCCCTCCCCTTTTCTCCCCACTCCTCCCTCTGCCCCCTCGGTCTAGGTCCTTCTATTCTTCAAGTGAGCAAATATTAGTAACAAATAAACTTTTCTGATTGAATTACAACAGCTACAGGGTGTCTCTGAAATCTCTAACTTAATCTTTTCTTCTCATGATGATGTGAGAAACTTGAATAGTTAAGTATTTATTGTCAATTTCTCATTTCATTTTCCAACCTGAGTGGAAGAGAGATCAATTTCTCTCCAACCATTTAACTCCCACAGAGAGTGGTCATGAGGGATGGATATATTTTTATAAAACTCTAAATGAAAAATTGCATAATAGATACTCTGACCCTGTCATGCTATGAATACTTAGCATATTTATAAGAAATATAGGAATGGCAAAAGGAAGAAATATGTGTTACCCATACCAAAACCTCTATGTAATGGGAAAACCCTTTCCCATTTTAATAGTTCTTAGACCTCTTGAGGAAAATGATTAGCTAACCACAGGCTTTGAGTACAGTCCCCAAGGAACTGACTACATTCTGGGATGAGAGGTCATCTAGCACTCCCCACCCCCAGTGATCTTCAGTGGGTATGTTATTAGTCTCTGCTGCCCACAAAAGTAAATTGTATTAAAACAACCTCATTTCATGGCACCATGTAGAAATTATAGCAGAAAAAAAAAAAATCCACTTGCAGTGTAGGATAGTCATTTAGAGCAAATGCATTATTCTAGGGTGAAGAAAAGGAAGAAATTTCCCCTTGAGGGTAGTTTAAAAAAAAAAAAGATAAATCACAGGTATGGCTAAATGAAGCCTTCCCAGCACTGCTGGATAAAGGCAACCTTGCTATAATACCTTTGCAGAAAACTACCTAAGTGCAGAATTGTATGAAGCTGTACATTCAGAAACGACAGTTTTAAAATGCAGCTTCTCCTGGAGTTAACCCAACAGAGCTGACACACAGTCATAACCCTCTTCACATTTCAGAATCTTGTGCTAATCTCCCAGCTCTTAAATCTCCTCATTTCCCAATGACAAAGACAATGGAAATATACTAGCAACCTAGAAGCTGAGCTGAGGCCCAGGTTTTCCTCTACCTTCTCCTTATAAAAAATGTTCTACCAGAGCTGTGAATGAAGTGAAGGATCAACTTGAAACTTTTCTCAGTCTTTCTCCACCTCAGCCTAGGGGGATAACATAAAATAGTCCAAGGCCAGGAAGTTAAGCAAAGGCAAGAGAGGTCCCTAGAGCAAAGGTCATCTGGCATCTCTAAGGATCTGAACAACTTCCTTCCTCAGGATTTAAAATGTCTTTCTTACATGGAGAATCAAAAGTTGACTGATGAGCCTTTCTAAACATCAGGATCACAGAATATTTGATAGACACTGCACCATTTGTTTGAGTTTGCTCTCCGACTAACTTCAGAACCTCATATCTTGAAAGGTCAAATACACAGTATTGAGAAAGGTACATTCTTGCTGAGGCATCACACATCAGCTGCAGCACACTTTCCTAAGGAACAGGTAAGGGGTTCTGCGTGACCCTTCAGGAAGCCATACCAATCAGCCTTATCATATAAGATGCAATCTACATGCCACCTTTGTATTGACTTATTAAGACAACAGGGCTCCCTGGAAAAAAGAAATAATCTACTGACATATTTTCAGATACATAAATTTGTAGAAACTTTTTGGTTCATTGAATACTCTGATTCTTTAGCCCTTTAACCATCTAGAAACATAAACCATGGGTCAAAACGACTTCTAAACCTGGAGTTTTCTTTACAAAGAAAATATTCAGGGTTTATTAAATAATTGAATGGAATTATGTGTTTAATCTCTTCTTTCAAGGGTAAATAGGTGAGACAGAAGTCCTTAAGCAGGTAGCTTATTCAGTATACTCTTTAAATCAGTATGAAAGTTCAAGGAATTATATAGCAGAAGCCAACATTTTGGGTCAGGGAGGTTGTCTGCTAGATAAATTGGTATAATGTGAACATTAACACAAGGTTCAAGTAGTTTCCAAACCAATTTTACTTCGAAAAGAATGCAAATTACATGTGGACTTCCAAGTTCAAATGTGTTTATGACCACATTTCCCTTTGAGGGAGGAAAAATTGGATGTGGTTTAGGATGCTGCTACAAATCAACTCAAGGGATTTTTAATAACTATAGTAATATCTTGCATGTACCCACATTTGGTTTAAGTGACTGTATTCAACTCTTGGAATTTTCTAACTGAAGTTTAATATTAAAATTCAGTGTTAAGTTCAGAGTGAAAAGGAAGCCACCCACTGGGAATTGTTTTTCGAATGTTTTCCTTGACAATTTAAAATAATCACTAGGCAAGTCTTTTGGATGAGAAAATTTCAAGTTATGGCTGTCAAGTACAGTTGAAATTTTAGCAAACTGACATCAGACTTGTTAATACAATCTGATTAAACTAGTCTGCACATTCGTGTCCTGGAGGGACCCGCACTAGACCTACTATATTAAAATCTCAAGGACAGCATTCCTTCAACTCAATAAGAAAAAGTCAAACCACTCAATCTGCAAAATAGGCAAAAACGTTGAACAGACACTTCACAAAGGGAGATGCATGAATGGCTAATAAGCACTAAAAAAGTGCTCCACATCATTAGTCATCAGGAAAATGCAAATGACACTATCACTAGATACCACTATACACCTATTCAAACAGCTACAATTAAAAAGCCAGACAACTGAAGTTGGGAAGGTTGTGGAGCAGCTGAAACTCTCATATATTGCTGGGAGATGTATAGAAGGTTCAACCACTTTACTTTGCATAATGGGCAGGCAGATGAGATAAATAATATACCTACCTTACAAGATAGCAACTTCATAACTGGAACAATGTGAACATTAACACGGGGTTCAGGTTGTTTCCAAACCATTATACTTAGAAAAGAATGCAAATTGCATTTGGGTTTCCAAGTTTTTATCCAAGAGACATAAAAATATAAGTCCACAGAAAAACTTGTATGGGAATGTGCATATCAATTTTATTCCTAATAGCTAAAACCTGGAAACAATCTAAAAATCCATCAAAAGGAGAATGGATACAAAAATTATATTATAGTCATACAATGGAAAAGTACTCGGCAATTAAAAGGAACAAATTATTGATGTATACAACATAGTTGAACCTCAAGGTTATTATTCTGAGTGGAAAAGAAACATACACAATAGACCACATGTTGCCATTTACCTGAAGTTTTAGAATAGGCAAAACTAATTTTTAGTGAAAAAGATAAGAACAGTGGTTGGCTTCAGGGCATCATGGGGGTGGTTGGCAGGTATTGACTGTGCAAATGGGCACAAGGGAATTCTCTAGAGTGATGAAAATGGTCTGTATTTTGAAAGAAGTGTGGGTTACATGCATATATGTATTTGTCAAGATGCAATGAACTGATGCAAATATCCCTCAATAAAATAAAATTAAATGAAAAAATGTTCCCAAGCATATTTACAAATTTGCAATGTGATTCTATGCTTGTAAACTACTATATCAAAGAATATAAATGAAAAGCATTGCAAGATGATTTTCCATTTTTGCTGCAATCCCAAGATTTTGGTGATGATTCTCTCAACATGTTGAGGAAACAGTTTGGAGTAAGGGTTAAGTAATGACTATCTGTGTGTGTGTTAAATAAAGGGTTGATTCTGCAAGTCTGTGATGTTCAAATTCTGCATATTCCAAAGAAAGGTATGACAAGAACTTCATTGGCCCCTGGAAGACAATCTCTAGGCCCCAGGAATATCTTGCCTGATAAGAGTGTCCTTGTTTACATGGGACCTTGGGTTAAGCCATATGTTTTACGTTAACAGTGCAATTAATGGTGAGGTCTTTGGGCTGGAGGCTGTGTGACTAAGATCAGTCATACAGGCATTCTATCCCAGTGTAACCAATTCCCAACAAAAACTCTGGACATTAAAGCATGAGTGAGCTCCCCTAGTTGGCAGAATTCCATATATGTTGTCACACAGTGCTATAGTGTGATCCTCTTTGATCCAAACTTGTGGACCTCTCCAGATTCATGGTGTATCATTCCCCCTCTTATTTTCAATATTCTATCCAATACTCTGTGGTTTTCTTTTTGAACTCCATGTTTTTTCCTTCAGAGTTTGCCTTACAAAATACAATTATCATTTATTAGACTAATTATGTGTTTTTAATCTTCCTTACCACAATACAAGCTCTGTAAGACAAGGAAGATGTCTTTATTTTACCTCCAGCACCTACTTTGGGCCTGGCATTGATTGCAACACTATTTGAAGGGTGAAAGCCTGAATACAATAGCTGAATTCCTTGAATGCAGCTGGTTCTTTTCTGTCTCAGGGTTTTTGCACATGTCATTACCGCTGGAACAATCTTCTCTTTGCTAGATAATTCCTACTTATTCTTTCTTTCTTATCTTAAACATCCCTCTCAGACACCTTCTGATTAGGTGGGTCTTTTTATACTCTTTGCATTAGTCTTCTATTGCTCCACAACAAATTATTTCAAAGGTAGTGGCTTAACATGATACCTATTTTTAGTCTCATAGTTCTGTAGGTCTGGGCAGGCTCACCTGGGTTCTCTGCTACAATGCCTCTGTATCAGTTTCCTACGGCTGGTGTAACAAAGTGCCACAAACTAGGTGACTTAAACAACAGAAATTTATTCTTTTACAATTCTAGAGGCTAGAAGTCCAAATTCCAGGTATTGGCTGAGCTGCTTCCTACAGAGGCTCTAGGGAAGAATGTTTCTTGCCTCTTTCAGCTTCTGGAAATTCCAAGTCTCTGCTTCATCTTCACATGGCTGTCTTCCTTCTCTGTCTGTGTCTTCACATGGCATTCTTCCTGTGTTTCTGTGCCTGTGTCAAAATTTACCTCTTCTCAAAAAGATATCAATCATACTGGATTAAGGCGTACCTCAATGACCTTATCTTAATTAAATCTGTAAGACCATGTCTCCAAATAATAACATATCCATAGGTACTGGAAGTTAGAATTTCAATTTTTTTTTTTTTTTGTGGACACAATTTAATCCACAATAGTTTCACAAGACTGAATTCAAGGTGTCATCTGGGCTGGAATCTTATCTAAAAGTTATGGTGATGAATTCACCTCTGAGCTCAATTTGTTAGCAAAGTTTAGTTCTTTGTGGCTCTAGGAATGAGGTCTGTCTTCTTGCTGGCTATTGGCTGAGGGCTGCTCTCAGCTTCTAGAAGCCACCAGCATTCTCTATCACATGGCCCTCCATCTCCAAGTCACTGATGGTACATCAAATCCACTTTTGTAATCTTTTGATTGCCCTTCCTGGCTACCATCTAGAGCTGCAGTCTCCAAACTTCTTGGCATCAGGGATCAGTTTTGTGGATGATACTTTTTTCATGGACCAGTAGAGGTGATGATAATCTAAGATCATCAAACATTAGATTCTTATCATGTATGCACAGTATATAATAGGGTTTGTACTCCTATGAGAATCTAATGCCGCCACTGATCTGACAGAACATGGAGCTCTGCTTGCCTGCTGCTTACCTACTGCTATGCAGCCTGGTTCCTAACAAAATATGGATAGTACTAGCCCACAACCCAAGGGTTAGGGATCCCTGAGTTGTTTTTAAAGGGATCCTATTGATTAGGACCACTGAAATAATTTCTGTTTTGCCACATAACATAATCAAGGGAGCGATATCATGCTCACAGATTCCAAACCCACACAAAGTAGAGACCATTATATAAGGGCAAGGTTCGTTAGGGGCACCCTTGTAATTCTGTCTACCACATCATCCTGTCGGTCTCTTCTGCAGCTTTCTTTGAACATCTAATTACTTATTCAGCATGTGTCTTTCATGTTAGATTGCAAGCTCCATGAGGGTAGGGAATAAATGTTTGTTATTCATAGCTGGTGTCTTGAGCACCAATCTTGGGACAGAATAGGCCCTTGAATGAAGAATCAACAAACAGATGGATGAATTTATTCTACTGCATTATTGCAACTGACCCATTAGCTTACTCATTAGATATAGAAACATTAAGAGACAAGATCTTAGCTGATTGGACTTTTATTTTTAGGCAGGGAAATGGTGGAAAGAAATGGAGTTTGCAGATTAGAAACCCAGATGTCAAGATTGAGATAATGAACCCAGAACTTTGACTGACAAGAGTCAGAAACTTGCAAATGCTGAAATTCTGTCACCACATGAGAGATGGCTTGCCATTTGTTCTGGCATTTCACCTTAGTTTCTCCAGAGATATCTATTACCTTTTCTTTCTTTCTTTTTTTTTTTTTTTGAGTTGGAGTCTCACTCTGTCACCAGACTGGAGTGCAGTGGCTGCTCCCGGCCACTGCAGCCTCAACCTGCTGGGCTCCGGCGATCCTTCCGCCTCAGCCTTCCAAGTAGCTGGAACTACAGGCGCGCGCTACCACGCCCGGCTAGTTTTTGATTTATTGTAGAGATGAGGTCTCGCCAAGTTGCCCAGGTGGGTCTTGAACCTGCGGGCTCAGGCAATCCAACCTTTTCAAAAAGAAAATTAGTACGTACGGACAATTGTGTGATGGTTAATGAGGAACAGAATGTGTATGTGTGTGTTTTTGTTTTTTTAGTTGCACTAACTCAGCTGGCATAACTTAAACCTTCAGGCATACTTGTGCTGCTAAGATTAAAATCTACACTGAGCCCTCAACTGAATTGCTAAATGGACAAACAGCCTCCTTTTAAGTACAAAACCCCAAATCTGATAGAAATAGTTTCAGATATACAATGATGAGATTTCTGATAAAACAATCAGACTTGCATATTCCAAAGTTAATCATACTTCCAAAATTTTTACTCATTGAGGGTAATACAGATGATTACCTTTAATTATATTTTCCCTTTGGGTGTTTCAATCCAGTACAATGTTTAAATGAGTTTTGAATTTTTTTTTAATGTAAGAAAAGTGGTTGAGGTCAGAGAGCCTGTATCTAATGGAACGGCAAACTTCAAAGAGAGGACAAGATCAATGCATATCTCCAGGATTAAAACACACAGCTGTAGTTTGCAAATTCAAATACATTTTAAGGCCACCTCCTCTCTCTACTACCTCCCCCAACCCACCCAGAACTAATCCTTTGATTGACAGCAGACTCCATTTATTCTGGTGTACTGAAGGAGGTAAGCCTTAATCTGTATAATCGTCTCATCCATGATGTCTTTGAATATAGAAAAGCAATTACTATTTCCATTCCTGCTGGTTGCCTTTCCTAGGAATAAACTGATTGAGGACCAGAAGTCCTGTCAGTTTCATCTTGCTGGACATTAGGGGGCTACAGGTTTACAAGTTGCATGACAGCCTGAGGTAACACTGCTCATGTTTTTCTGCCACAGCTTCTGCTCTGATTCTCCATCTGACTTCTCCTCTTTGCAGGCATTACATAATGCACAGGGGAAAATGACCTGAAATAATCTCAGATTAGGAAGATTTGGACAAAGACCCAAATCCAAACTGATATCCAAGGTTGAGACTGCCATTGTCATTCAACTCTCCTGATTCTAAAATACTTGTCAGCTTGTGTTTTGGTACCAGTTGCTATAACTATCAAAAAAAAAGAAGTAGAAGAAGAAAAGAAGAAAGAAAATGAAAATAAAAAAGAGATATATCTTCATAGATACATTTCAGAGCCCAACCCAGATATGCAGATATTTGATAGGAAAGTAAAGCTATAGGTGTTTGTATGATGCACGAATATTCAACAGTTATCATCTGCTAAAAATGGAGTCAATTATGGCAGCAACAGATTCAATAGTACCTCAAATCTAGAAGTTAAGTTTGAGGTAATGGCAATAAATCTCAATCTTCTTATAGGCTATGAGAGTGTTCTCTCCAATGTTGGAAGTCAGAGATTGTAAAGAGACTAGAGGATGAACTAATACAAAGAAATCAAAGTTTGCATGCAATGTCAGGAAATTTAGGGCACCAGAAATTATTAAAATAATCCTGCAGGTTTACACCTGGAATTTCCCCTTACCAAAAAAAAAAAAAAAAAAAAAAAAAAATCTATAGTGGCAAATGAAATAGCATTTTGAATGCTTTTCTTTATGTTTCTGACAATACAAGTGAAATACATCACTACTTTTTTTTTAAAAGATAATTCGATAAAGTCTGCAGCTTATTCTCCTATCAGGAACTGATGAAATTTGATGTAAAGAGAACAGCCAGGGACTGAAATATTTTAATTCGTCTCTCTAATGAGAGGTTCTTTGCAGTTCTTCTAAGAACACTTGTTTTCCCAAGCTTCCTTCTCCCACATTCTCTCCCACATACACATGCTAAAAAATATGTGGCCAGCCTGCCTAGTTAAAGTATTATGTGTCAAAGTAAAGCTGACTTTCTGTGCGTGTGTGCACACACACACACTTATGCCCAGCATGTAGCCCCTAACTCCAAGTTTGCTTTCTTGTGTAAAAGAAAACCACTTTTATACTGAGCAATAACAAAATTTGCTGCAGACATCTGTCAAATACACTTGATAATTTGACAGTGTTTTGTTTTACTCTGCTTATTTAGACATGGCTTTCTGTCAACCAGGTGGTTCTATTTTGTGGGTGGGAGAGGCCCCTCCCTCCTCATCAGCTTACAGGGGACCTAGCTTCCGTTGGGTGAATACCCAAATCCAGATACATTATTAGGCATTTAATGTCCTTATATTAGGGATTCCCAAAGTATGATAATAAAGTAGATCATGGGGACTCTCAAAGCATGATTCCCAAATGAGCAGCAGCAGCAGCAGCAACTGTGAGCTTGTTAGAACTGCAAATTATTAGGCTTCACCCCACACCTACTGAATCCAAAATTCTGGGGATGGGAGGGGAGTGGTCCAAAGCCCTCCTGGCAATTCTGATGCACATTTATGTTTGAGAACCACTGCCTTCTATCATTTAAAACTCATGAATGCCTTATGAGATATGAATTGCCACCTCCATCTCCAATCCTTTGTAGATGAGGAGAGTGAAGCTTGGAAAGGCAAGGCCACTTGTCACTTAGATGGTCGATAGCAGGGCTAGGATTTAAACTCTGGTTGTTAAGGCTTCTAATCTTAAACCCTTTCTATACAGCCTTTAATGTAGTCACTGCTGGCCCCAGAAGATAACTTCAGCTTTGAAAACAGCTCTACTTGCCTTTGCCCAGAAGTGAAGCAGCTTCCCACACATGGAGGGGTCACGGGCCTTTCTACATATATACCTGCTAGTCAAGCCTTCTCTTCTACCCTCACCCCTCATTCTGACAGAGACACAGAATCATGCACTTGAGCTGAGAGATTTTAGCAGAACTTAAGGCATTACGGGAGTAGTCCCTGGTGACAAGATCTTCAAATTCTTAGACTTCAGAGAATTTAGACTTTAGCAGTCTGCCTACACACAGGTCATGGACTTAGAACTAACTAAAAAATGAACTGCTGTGCCTGATCCTAAAGCCTAATGTAACCTTGGAACATAGCTCTTTGCCTCATTCCAAGAATTCTGAGGCAGGTGATAGAAGAAATAGTGGAAACAGACAGAGACAGACCGATGCTTGTGAAACTATTGAGAGATTTCTAAGCCATAAAAACTTTTGCTCTGGCCATGTCTTCAATTGATCAGACTTAACAAGAAAGAGAAATAAGATCCTCCTTGAAGTTAGGAGGGACTTGTTTCACTAGGAGAACAGGTGTATGTTTTCCAGAAAACAGGTGTCACGGTACATGTAAAACTGGTACACTTTGAGTCAGGTTGATGGATTGTATCAATGTCAATTTCCTGGTTGTGATATTGTATAATAGCTATGCCAAATGTTACCATTAGGGGAAAATGGACTTGGGGTGCATGGGATCTCTCTTATTTCTCATAACTCCATGAGATGATACAACTATTTCAAAATAAAAAGGTTTTTTTTTTTTTTAAGTTGATGTCATGTCAAGAAGGCAGAAAGTGGTCTGGGAAAAGTAACTTGGAGCCATGCTATTTCATATCTTTAAATATCATCACTTGCAGGGCCTTCAAGTCACCATGGCTCCTGAGAAGCTGAAAGGGAACTCAGCAACAGAGGGGAGTTTTCACATCATTCTTAACCTTTTATAGAAGTCACTGGAACACAGATGCCCTTGCTCAGAGCCTAAGTGACATTCCAAGGGAGGGTCTCCTTTCTCTGTTAATTAGTGGGCACATCTAGCACCCATCCTTATGTTGGTTGCTAGGTAACGTGGCCACTCTGCTATTTCAGTACAGCATCTCCCAACCTATTCCTTCCTCGAAAGGGGTGGACAGGTTGTAGGGAAGGGATCTTTGCTGGAAAGAAATCTGCTGGTTGTTGCCTATTCAGTTCTTTTTTTTTTCTGAGCCGCCAGACGGAATATTTAAAAATACACCTAAACTGCTGCTGGGAGCCAAGAATTTTACATCAACTGACTGACTGTTAATGGTTTTGATGGAAGGCTGGATATGACATACAAGTAGATAATTTGATTGTAGACAAGATCAGAAAATACACAACAGAAGGTGTAGGGAGGTGCTATTTCTTGATTCTCCCTCACCAACTGTGTAAAGGAATCTATCCCACAACTGAAAATACAACATAATCCCTAACCACATCTTTCCAAGAAGTCTGAAAATGAGATTAATGCCAAGACTATCAATTGATCCTCACAACACCCATGAGGTGTGTGTTTTAGCACCCATTTTATAGATAACTGAGGATTATAGAAGTGAATTAATTTGCCTGAGGTCTCATAACTAGTGAGGGAATGGTGGGGTCAGGCCTCGAACTAAATGCCCTTTGTCTCTAAATTCATATTCCTAGCAGTCATGCTGTGTATGTTCTGTAGACCATTCCAAGCCTCAATTTTTCTAAGACTCTGAATAATCAGGAAATCATTCTTTTGAGTAGCTTTGATATTAAATCAGATACACTGAGGGGTTTCCAGAGTAGAGAGAACCAGAAGTCTTTAATGGATCAAAACAAGCATCTTATCCCAGATGGTCCAGACTAAGCTATATTACAAAAAAAAAAAAGAAGAAGAAGAAAGAAAGAGAGAGAGGGTGATTACAGATCCATATAGTCCACAATTTGTTGTAAAGAGCTTTGACTCTCTTTGCCACTTAAACAGAGTGAGCATGATAATACCTCCCATGCATACAGTGCCTTAGGGCTTACGAAGCACTTTCACATGTATTATCTCATTTGGTCTTCATAGTAATCCTATAAACTCAATAGAACATTTCACAAATAAGGAAAACAAGGTTCACAGAGCATAAATAAATTGCTAGAGCACAACTTCACAAAGAGAATGTCTGTTTTGGCTTGCACACTGTTTCATTTTGTGTGACTGTCCTGTGTGTTGTAGGACAGCAATCCTGTGTTCCCACCCATTAAATGCCAAGAACTCTACTTAGTCATTGTTACAACCACCAGCTCATTCAGTAACATTTTCAAATGTGCCCTGGGGGAGTTGACTCCTCCATTTCCCCATGGAGATCCACTGATACCCGGTGCAGGTAAGTGTTAGGGTTCGGGTGTCATACTTCTTTTTTTTTTTTAAATTTTATGTTCTAAAATTTATTTATTTATTATAAAGATGTGGAGTACAATTCAGGATTAGGTATACAAACATTGATCATGCAGGTACCCTTGTTGATAAGGTATGCCCCTCCCT
The DNA here is from genome assembly GCF_000164805.1 of Carlito syrichta. Classification (NCBI taxonomy): domain Eukaryota; kingdom Metazoa; phylum Chordata; class Mammalia; order Primates; family Tarsiidae; genus Carlito; species Carlito syrichta. Next base: position 102,780 of record NW_007225430.1, read on the forward strand.
CCCCTAGCAGTTTCCCACAACTGCAGTCCCGCCCTCCCTCCCCTGGCAGTTTTCCTCTACTGCCAATCGCTTTCTTATAGCATTATAATTGTTCAAAGTTACCTCATGAGTGAGAACATATGGAACTCAGTTCTTTGTTTCTGTGATAAATCACTGAGTATGATAGACTCCAAATCCATCCAATTTGCTGCAAAGTTCATATATTTGTCCTTTTTAATGACTGCATAATATTCCATTGTGTATATATACCACATTTTTTTATCCAGTCCAGCTTCAATGGGCAACACGGTTGGTTCCATGTTTTTGTTATTGTGAATAGAGCTGCAACAAACATATGTGCACAGGTATCTTTTTGTAGAATGATTTGAGTTCCTCTGGGTATATTCCCAATAGGGGAATTGCTGGGTCATATAGAAGGTCAATTTCTAGTTCTTTCAGAAATCTCCAGACTGTTTTCCAGAGAGGCTACACTAGTTTGTATGCCCACCAGGAGCGTAGAAGCGTTCCTTTTTCTTCACATCCTCGCCAGCATCTATTGTTGTTTGTTTTGTTAATGATTCACACTTCTTAAAAGTCATGAAGCCAGGGCTCCTGATGGCAATTTCAGCACTGTTTCTACTATAGTGCTATTCTAAGCCATCAAATGTGCACCTACACAGGGTTAGGTGGTCTCCACAAAACTGTTCCCATTGTGTCAGTCATTAAGGAGAGTATCTTAAAGTAACTGGGCAAAAACTGTGGGATTACTGACAAGGAACTAGGCAAATAACAAATTGGTCATTAAGTTAGTAAATTTTGCCATTAGCAGGTTTAAAAAAAATGTAAGTTATTAGAATCTTCACCAAAGGGCAAACAAATACAAAATAGTCTTATATTACACAGGGGTTAGGTCTAGGTTTATCTTGTATATTAGTGACCTTTTAATGTTCTATTTAGTTATATGTTCACAGTTGGGGGCCTAATTATATCTCTATTTAAGTGTGCTTTTAATAACATATAAATATATGCGAACAGATTTCTTTTTAATTATATGTTCTATTTATTCTGCTTAGGACTTATTTTAAATTTCAGTTTTTCTAATAGGGTTGCAAACTGGCTGCTTATGGACCCAGTCCTACCTATTAATGGGAATGCTTTCTTTGGCTACTTGCATTTTCTTTTTAAGAATCTGATTTTGGTTTCCTTTGGAAGACATAAGCATGATCCATTTCATCATAGTCTCTACCACTCCAAATTGTCTTACATTCAATTTACTTTAATCTTTCACCTTATGTGGATAGTTCCTGCATTGAATTTCATGGCCATGAAGAGGTGCTTAGTCTAGGACTGATTATCAAAAAAAAAAAAAAAAAAAGTTTGAGGATTAGTGAAAATGGTGGCATGCCAATGATGGTTAAAGATTTAAAAATACACCAGCATTTCATACCTTCTAAGATCCTGGTTTCCCAGCATAAAAAATGAGTCTTTTTAGATCTACCATTTGATCTGGCAATCTCACTACTCGGTACCTACACAAAGGGACAGAGGTTGTTATATAAAAAAAGCACCTGCACCTACATGTTCATCTCAGCACAATTCACAGTTGCAAAGATATGGCATCAATCTAAATGCCCATCAACTGATCAGCAGATAAAGAAAATGTGGCTTGTAGACACTATGGAATACTATTCCACTATCCAAAAGAATGAAATAATGTCTTTGCAGTAACACGGATGAAATTGGAGAATATTATTCTAAGTGAACTAACTGTGGAACAGAAAACCAAATGTTCTCACTGATAAGTGGGAGCTACACTAAGGACCTGCAAAGACGTAGAGAATGGTATGATGGACACTGGAGACTCACAGGAGGGGAGTGGGGAAGGGGTGGAAGGACAAAAATTTACCTATTGGGTACTATGTGCACAGGTGGGGATGGTGGGTACTGTTAAAGCCCAGACCAAAAACTATTTGTACTCCCTAAAGTTATTGAAATAAAGAGGAAAAAATGTCAAAAAAAAAAAAAAGGCAAATGAGCTTTAGAACAGTTGGCCCTAAATATTGGTAGGTTCCACATCTGCAGATAAAAAATACTTTAAAAAAATATAAAATAATACAAATTTTAAAACTATAGTATTAATAATTATTTACTTGGCATTTATATTGCATCAGCATTATAAGTAATCTAGAAGTAATTTAAAATATACAGGAAAATGTGTATGTGTTTTATGCAAATACTATGCCATTTTATGTAAGGGACTTGAGTGTCCATGGATTTTGGGACCTGTGGGAAGTCCTGGAACCAAGTCCCCGTGGATACTGAAGGATGATTATATTATTATTTCACCCATGTCACAGGTTACTGTGAAGATGAAATGAATAGATAAATGTGAACACACTTTGATAAATACACAAAGCTCAGCATGCAGCATCTACTCACTCATGGACTCTGCCATTTACTGGACACTGTTCTAGGTGCAGCATCCATCCTACCCATCAAGGGCTTACCATTTATTAGACACCCTTCTTGGTTCTGAGTCAAGAATAATGAACAAGTCACGCCTTTATGGGGTTATTATTAGTTCTCTAGCTTTATACTCAATGTTAACGAATACTTATTTATGACAGCCATCTCTTTGATGCAAGATCACAAAATAGTTCATATTGAGAAGAATGCAAAATACAGACAAGAGAAATCAGAGGAGAAGTTGCGTTTCAACCGCTCACTCGATTGTAACATCCAGAAGCTATCGCTGCCCTATAGCCAACCTGTTGTCAATAAACAGGAGCAACTTCTCTGAGATTTCATCCATCTCTTCTGTTCACCACCACCAGGCAGGTGGGTTTCCCCTCCCTCTGCTGCAACACCATCCTGTGTTTAGCTCTATTAAGACACTCAGCACGTATATTGAAATGGTTCCATTACAGGAGAAAATAAGCAACACAACCTCACGTCTCAGATGGAGGTCTGGCACCTAGTGGGTCCTCACTTCTGAGGTCTGTTGAAAGATCCAATTAGTACTTATCCTTGAAAATCATTCTCTGTTTCCTCTAGTCCATAGGAAAACAAGTCACCCAAGTTTCTTTTCTAAGTTGTGATGTTTTTACAAATCAGGATCTTCTTCAACATTAAAGAGAACATTTACCCCCATCTGAGTTAAAAGCTTTCTCCTGGTCCATTTTAATAGCAATCATCTGCTAACAATCTATTTTCCCCCTTGGATGTGCTTATCAGCCAAATTGGTGCACCAAGTGAGAAAAATGCTGAAAAGACTTGTGCTGTTGACTTTGTTCTCTCCTCTCCATTTTTCCCTAGCAGAGAAAATATAGAACAAGCAAGATGAAGGGATAATGGCTAAGAGTGCTAGAAGCTAAATTAATTAGAAACCCCACAACTCCACTCAGTCATAAGCAAAGACTCCCTATAGGAAGTTGGTGTTATGTTGCTGCACAGACATAATTGAAGAAATCTCTCAATACATGGCCTTTTCAATGATGTTAAAGTGATCACACTGACTGATGGTGCGTGCTGGGCCTGAATATTTCTCTCCTAAGATAGGACCCCATATGTTTTGTGGAGACTTGATTAGAGATTTCTTTCTCGTCCATATCCAGGCTACAGATGCCATATAATATTTCTGTTATCCAGTCAGTCTTTTTACAAGTGGACATATAACATCCTCACATATCCTCATGCAAATTGTGAACTTTTTAGCAAATTGTTGGCCATGGAACAATTTAAATGTGCTGGGGAGGATTTATTTCTTCATACACACAACGGCCAAAAGTATTGCATTTCCTAGACAAAGAGTTGTAGACAAGTGGGTACATTTCAAAGATTATAATCTGGGAAGTTTGCTACAGAACAAACCTCTACCCCATTTTAAAGATAGCAGTGCATGAACCTCCCAAAAGTCCTGGGTAGTTTTTAAGTAGAGACTATTCATTTTCAATAGATACAATAATAAGCATCATAAGAACTTATATCTATTATGTGTCATGTGCCAGATGGCAGGCAGAACTTTACGTATACTTAACTTACAAAAACTCTTTGAAGTAAATACTATCTCCATTTTCCAGATGAGAAAACTAAAGCACAGAGAGGTGAAGTCACTTTTCCAAAATCACACAGCTAATAAGTGGTAGAGACTGTCACACTTAGACAGTGTGACACTTAGACTGTCACTTAGACTGACACTTAGACTTAGACTTAGACTGACACTTTGACAGTGTGACACTTAGACTGACACTTAGACTTAGACTGTCACACTTAGACAGTGTGACATAACTGTCACACTTAGACAATCCATCTTTAGAAACCACATTCTTATCCCCTACATGAGGCTACTTCTGTGACTACAGCTCCATTGCCACAGTCACTGACTAAAGAATCAGGATGCTGGGTTTCTCCTCTGGAATGAGCACTGAAACCTGGACTGCAGGCATGGCTCTATCAGAAAATTACTGTGAGGTCTCGGGTAAATCATTTAATCTCTCTTAACCTTCAGGATCTCATTTGATTTGGGGATAAGAAAATCCAAGTGTTTGTAAAAATTAAATAAGGTCACAGATATGATCTTTTAGAATGTAAATTTCACAAATATATTCTCTACAGTATCTGGGTTCCTATATATCTGGAACTATAGTAGGAAGTGCTTTAAAATATTTGAGTGAATAAATTAGTGACCCAACAAAGGAAAAATCACTACACAGAAGATATTAACCTCAGCAAAACTTTATTGCCCAGCTGATCTGAGTTGACCAACTATTAGGTGCTATACGCCAAACATAAACAATTTCATTAAATCTTAGTACCACCCTGCTCTGTGTATATTTGTATTCTTGTTCATTTGTGGCAGATGAGAAAACAGAGATACAGAAGAGTTAAGCCTCTTGTCCAAGATCTCATGGCTAATAAGTAATTAAGACAAGATGGTAGGAAGATAAAGATGCATTATGTATCTGTCTCTTTCCTCAAGATGCTTACATTTCATTGTAGATAGGTAAGTATGTACAGAAATAACTACTCATTTTTAAAAATACCACAGATTATCCTATTGTGTAGCTAGGTTTGAAAGCTGCCTATCCATGCAAATTTTTTAATTTAAAAAATTTTTTTATTTTTTATTTTTGAGTCAGTCTCACTCAGTCACCCAGGCTGGAGTGCAGTGGCATGCTCACGGCTGCTGCAGCCTCGACCTGCTAGGCTCAGGTGATCCTTCCACCTCAGCCTTACAAGTAGCTGGAATGACAGGAATGTGCCATCATGCCCGGCTAATTTTTTGATTTATTGTAGAGACAAGGTCTCGCCATAATTTCTCAGGCTGGTCTTGAACCCCTGAACTCAGGCAATCCTCTCGCCTCGGCCTCCCAAAGTACTGGGATGGCAGGTTTGAACCAGCGTGCCCGGCCATGCAAATCTTTTAGAGTGTTTATGTTAAGCTTAAAGGGATAAGTAAAATGGCATTATGAGCTCAGAGGAGTAGGGAGCTTAAAGGACTTGCCCAAGAGCACACAGTATAATAATGTCAAAGTTAGCCGGGCTCAGTGGCTCAGCCTGTAATCCTGCACCTTTGGGAGGTGAGTGGATTGCCTGAGTCCGCAGGTTCAAGACCTGCCTGGGCAATTTGGCGAGACCTCTCTACAATAAATTAAAAAAAAAAATCAGCTGGGCGTGGTAGCATGTGCCTGTAATTCCAGCTACTCGGAAGACTGAGGCGGAAGGATTGCCGGAGCCCAGCAGGTTGAGGCTGCGGTGGCCACGAGCGGCCACTGCACTCCAGTCTGGGCGACAGAGTGAGACTCCAACACACACACACACGCACAAATGTCAAAGTTAAAACAGGATCCATAAACCCTGTACATAGATCTTTTTGTGAGATAAAGACACTACCACTGCATTGGATGATATAAAATGTGACCAGGAAGGTAGTTTCATTCCACCAGAGGACACCGTAGATAATAAATTTCACCTTTGGAACAGAGTTTTTTAACCTACCACCATAAATTTCAAAGTGACGCACACTTGTTATCAGTAGGACTAAGAAATGGAGAGCGAGGGAGGATCTATTTAACTCTGCCTCTCCTTACATCCCTCATCATCAGCTTCTGATATGAAAACACAAAGTTTTGCTTAGTCCATATCTATAGATCCCAAATGTAAGAAGACAAGCTGCTGCCGCTGAGGCGTTGCCTCGCGTGATAGATGAAGCCAGCTATTGCAACTGCTGAAAAATCTCCCAGTCTCACAGGCATAAAACGAAAAGGCAGAGAAGAAGGGGGCCATCTGCTTCATGCTGGCTACAGATTCGTCTCTGCTTAGATGGAATGAAGAACCCCTCCACTTCTTTAGAAAAACAACAACAACCAACAACTTATTCTTGTTCATTTTTGGAGGAAATGCTTCTTTTAGGTACAGAGTGTTTTTATATATACTTGTATGCCTACAATTAGGAAACAGCAAGAAAGTCATAAGGTGCCTTCTTTTGGGCCCCAATTCTCTTTTAATGTCTGGTTTTAGGGAAAGTACAGACCACTTTTCTTGACCAGGAAAAGATATAGCACAGAATTGTCTACTCTTCTTAGACTTTTAACAATCGATAGTTTCAACTCCTATAGTCACTGGTACCTTTTAATATTATTTTTGTTCTGGAGGAGATATTCATTATCCAAGTACTGGGATCTTAATGGATATTAAAAGAAAAAGAGCGCAGTAGTGATTCAGGATCTCCTGTAGGGGGCAGAGGGGAGAAAGAGTGAGAGAAGTTGGCACTGAGCCTGGGCTCACTCATTTCCCTCTGCACCCTTTTCCCCAAAGGGGTGTCCTTATTTTTTTATCTATTTATCTATTGGGGTTCTGTATAAGATTGCTTTTAAGAAAACTGTTTCAGTCAGGATTAAGAAAATCCTGAACCATTTGTAAAGTATGATCTCATTTTTCAAAATAGGTACACACGCACATTTATAATGCACAGACAAAAGGGTACTAGAAACATGTGCACCAAATTATCTCTTCCTGATGTGATTAGTAATGATTCAAATTTTTGTTGTTTGTTTATTTGTATTTTCTAAGTTCTCTGTCATGGTTTTTTGTAAGAAGAATGAAAATCACAAGCGTAGGTAAAGAAAACAAAAAAGTCATGTTTTCAACAAATTTAGACCTTTGAGAAATCTTACAATAACCCCATACAACATGAAGAGATGCTCTTCTAGACATGTTGGCTGTGTCTTTCTGGTCTAGAAGCACCTACTTTGAGGCATCTCAAAATGTAAATATCCATAAATGGACAAGCTGTTGGCTTTCAATTAATCCTACTCACTGTCGCTAAAATGACTGATTATCATTTCCAACTGGATGGAGATGATGGGCTATTCAATAAATCAGGCAGTTTAGGCTTAAAACAAGGTCTAACACACTTGAGCAGATGTCCTCTTTTAATAGACAAGGAAGCAAAGAAACGAAGTCATTGCTGAGGCCCACCACACTGGTTATGGAAAGTTAAAACTAGATCTTTGGTCTTCTGAGTCTCCCTAAATCAAGTGGGTGCTGGCCCTTCTTCAGTGGCAAAATGAGGCAAAAGCATAGTGGTTAAGGGCACCAATTTTGAGCTCAGACATTTGTCAGGGTCTTAGCTCCCCCTCTAGTCATCTGCAGTTCACCTCCTCTCTCCATGCCTCACCTTCCTCTTCTGAAACATGGGCCATAATATTACTGTACAAAGTGAGGCTTAGATTCAACAATCTCATGTATATCAGCTAACATGGAGTTGGATCTAGTCTGTGCTCACCAAGTATTCACTAGTATAAATATTATTATCAAATTTCCTTTGCTGCTCCCATCTGTTTGTTTTTCCTGGAAGTATCAAATTTGTATTTAATTCTAGGTCCAGTGACATAATAGAGAATGATCTAATGGTATAGGTTAGGAACTTATTTGGCATTTGGGAAAACTAAGGCAAGAGAGTATAATGTTTTCCCAATTAAAATTCCTTTACACAAATATGCACTGGTAACAGCATGTAGTATCATAATCTGGTCTGTTATCAGAGTTCAAATATGGAATTTTATTTCCATTAGCTTGGAAGGAGGGACAATATTTAGACAATATTTAGGAGAAAGACTCATCGTTTGGAATATAAACTACTAAGTATCATATATTAGAGATTTTAATATAATTAAAATTGAAAGTACTCTAGATCTTTGCAAAATATAAATCCATTTAAAAAAAATTTTTTATTGTGAAGTTGTGAGGTACAGTTAAGCGTTAGGTATACAATTGCGTTTCATTCAGGCACCCTGTTGATATGGGGTGTTTCCCCATTCCCAGACAGATATTTGCTACTGTTAATCCCATCTCCCTCTCCCCACCCTAGTTTCCCAGTACGGTCAGTCATTTTTGTATAGTATTGCATTGGATGTTTAAGGTTCATTTTATGAGTGAGAACATGTGATACTCGGATCTTTGTTTCTGTGAGAGGTCACTCAGTATTATAGACTCTAGTTCCATCTAGGTTGCTGCGAAATTCATGATTTTGTTCTTTTTTATGGCTGCATAGTATTCCATCGTGTATATGTACCAC
>NW_007225430.1:111356-135590 GCF_000164805.1 Carlito syrichta
GATAGAGAAAGGGCACCTGGACATTTTGAATGTGTTCAAGTTTCCATGTTGAGACAAATTATGTTTTACTGAAAAGGAATGGCCAGAGTTCAATACCACTGAGAAGCAGAAAGCAGACACTGTAATACTGTAATTATAGTAATTTCTTTCTTTTCTCCCCCTCCCCAATTTTTTGGTTTAAAGAGGTGCTGGTAGAGAGGCGCCCCCACGAGCAGATTATATTTCCCTGTCTGTCTTTTTCTTTTTTTTTTTATTGTGAAGTTGTGGGGTACAGTTAAGGGTTAGGTATACACTTGCATTTCATTCAGGCACCCTGTTGATATGGGGTGTTTCCCTGTTCCCAGATAGATATTTGCTATTGTTAATCCCATCTCCCTCCCCCCACCATAGTTTCCCAGTACAGTCAGTCATTTTCGTATAGTATTGCATTGGATGTTTAAGGTCCATTATATAAGTGAGAACATGTGATACTCGGATCTTTGTTTTTGTGAGAGGTCACTCAGTATTATAGACTCTAGTTCCATCCAGGTTGCTGTGAAATTCATGATTTTGTTCTTTTTTATGGCTGCTTAGTATTCCATCGTGTATATTTACCACATTTTTTTAAATCCAGTCCTCTTTTGACGGGCAGCATGGCTGTTTCCAGGTTCTTACTATTGTGAGCAACGCTGCGATAAACATGCGTGTGCAGGTATCTTTTTTATAGAGTGATTTGTGGTCTTCAGGATATATTCCCAGTAGGGGATTGAGGGGTCATATGGGAGGTTGGTATTTAGAACTTTTAAGAATCGCCACACTGCTTTCCACAGAGGTTGCACTAGTTTACACTCCCACCAACAGTGTAGAAGTGTTCCCTTTTCACCACACCCTCTCCAGCAGCTGTTATTTTTTGAGTTGTTGATGATTGCCATTCTGACTGGGGTTAGGTGGTATCTCAGTGTGGTTTTGATTTGCATCTTCCTGATGATTAGTGAGGATGAACATTTCTTCATGTGTTTGTTGGCTGCTCGGATGTCTTCCTTTGTGAAGTGTCTGTTCATATCTTTTGCCCATTTTATAATGGGGTTGTTTGTTTTTTTCTTTTCAGCACATTTGAGTTCCTTGTAGATCCAGGATGTTAAGCCTTTGTCGGACCTGGAGTTAGCAAATACTTTTTCCCAGTCTGTAGGCTGTCTCCCTGCTCTCTTGATGGTTTCTTTGGCTTTGCAGAAGCTTGTCAGTTTAATAAGGTCCCACTTATCTATTTTCTCTCTTATGAGCTGTGGGTTTTGGGTTTTGTTCAGGAATTGGATGCCAGCTCCGATTTCCATGAGGGTTTTTCCTTCATTTTCTAAGGTTCTTATGGTTTGAGGTTTTACATTTAGGTCTCTGATCCATTTGGAATTAACCTTTGTGTATGGTGATAGATAGGGGTCCTGTTTCAATTTTCTGCATGTGGTCAGCCAGTTTTTTCCCAGCACCAATGGTTGAGAGTGGATGCTTTGTCGAAGATGAGTTGGTTGAGAAATTGAGGTTTTGCTTCTGGGATCTCAATTCTATTCCATTGATCTATATGCCTGTTCTTATACCAATACCAAGTTGCTTTGATGATTGTAGCCTTATAGTAAAGTTTGAAGTCTGGTAGTGTGATACCACCTGCTTTGTTTTTTTTTTTTTGCTGAGGATTGTTCTGGCTATTCTTGGACGTTTGTGTTTCCATATGAATTTCTGCATTGTTTTTTCTAGGTTATAAATCCATTTTATAAAGAAACTATGCCCTAGTGGTGGCTTTAGAATCAGAAAAAGGCAAATTAGAGCACTCCTTTTTTTAGTTTCAGGCAAATAAACAAAGATAAATAAGATAATAAAGTTGCCTTTCCTCATTAAATACTATCCTAAAATTTTTAAAAAAGAGAGAAAAACTGATATTGCAGATTACCTTACAGCAAATTAAAATAATGAGAGAATGGCAGGAAGATTGATGAGTCAAATCTAGAAAATTCTATGTAATATGCCACACTTCACTTGAGTATTTGAAAAAACTATTTGTATCCAATAATTCATATAATCTTCAAATTCAATTATCTTGCATCATGTCTGTAAAAGGATACCAAAACACGTTCTCCTTGCTGTTTTATAATTGAGTCTGTGATTGAGTGTGCTTGACTCTTTATGAGTAAATATGGGGCCATGTAAATTAAACATCAGTTCCCTTTATCATCACGCATATATACCTTGTAATCATGAATTATGCAAGGCAAGTACTGGCTGTCTTATTATGAGAGAGAGCAGCTGCATGAACCTCACAAAGGGGACACAGAAAATCATAGAAGGGACAAAACTGAGTTGTGTAGTATTACCAGGAGGAAGTATCAGACATTCTCTTGTTGACTGTGATGTTTCTCGAAATACACAAACAACACTTCTGAACCTAAACTTGACAATGACCAGCAGGATTAAAAATGAAAGAGAAAGCAGAAACTGAAACAACTGTTTACATTAGTTTTGAAAACCATTTTGTAATATGGGAGAGTCAAACTCATTAGGTGACTTCCCCAAAAACTAATGCAGTCTCTTTCTCTTTTGCTTCCCTTACCCTCTTCTCCTTCCCTCTTTTATGTACAACGACATCTATTTAGGCACATTGCCCAGGAGAGATTTATTGTCTAAATGATTCAATCACTACACATCTGTTGAGCGCCTTCTGGTTAATCCAGTGTTTCCTAACCTTGGATACACACTGGAATCACTTGGGGAGATCTTAAGCCAAAGTGATACCTGGGCTTGTACAGCTCCTGTGTGAATCCAATGTGCAGCCAAAGTTGAGAGTGATTGGTCTAAACACCTGAGATTCAAAGATAAATCAGGCATTTTTCTTGTTCTTAAGGAATTTACTAAATTAGCAAGTTAATTCGGACCCAAATAAACACAAAACTAAGCCAAAATTATCCCTGGAACCATTTCCTCCTTTTATTCTATTCTGAGCCAGAAACTGAGGCCAAGAGCACATAGTCTGATGGAGGCCACATAATAAAAATAAAAGGGGGAGAAAGGTAAACATTAGATGCAAAGGATCCCAGAAGGGTGGCCCCTTGGCCAGTCAGAATGCAAGTTAAGGGAAAAGTCTCCTTAGGAAGTTGAAGTGTGACCAGAATTTTCAAGGTTGAGTTGGAGTTAGCCTATATGTATGTGCATGTGTGTGCACCTACCCATACATATGTACATAAAATATCAAAGGTATTTTAGTCTGAAGAAACAGCATATGCAAAAGTGTAAAGGTGACAAAGAACACACATCTCTGGAGTCACAAGTTCATCAGTGGGACTGATGTAAAGGGTGACTTTGGAAGATAAGCTGGAGAAGCCGAATTCAGATTGTTAAAAAGTATCGTGTGCCATGCCTTGTAGTTGAAGCTTCATCCTGAAGGCTACGGAGAAGTTTCTGGAGAATTTTAAGCTAGTAAGGTTTGGGTTTAAGACCAATCCTGGAACTTTCTTTTTTTTCCTCCCATTGTCATCAGAAAGGTGACTGGACCCTTCTTTTGATAAAAGGGACATATTCATTCATCCCAGGAATTCTAGAGTAATCAATTTTCCTGGACACGAACTCCCTCAGTCCATCTTTATGCCGATGTGAATGTCTTGCTTCTCAGCCTGAATTTATTAAATATTTCTGTAGGTAACTTTTCACAAACAAGGAGAAACCTCACACCATTTTTTAGTAACTGAAATACTAAAGTTCCGCTTTCAGGTAATACAATGGTAATATTTTTATTAATAACTTCTATCACATTCTATCTGCCAGGAAACTGAACATTTAAAATCCTTATACTAATCTTTGCTAAGGTGATTTTTTTTTTGAGTTGGAGTCTCACTCTGTGAGTAGAGACAGGGTAGAGTACAGTGGCACACTCACAGCCACCCCAGCATCGACCTGCTGGGCTCAGGTGATCCCTCTGCCTCAGCCTTCCAAGTAGCCAGAACTACAGGCACGTGCTACCATGCCTGGCTAATTTTTTCATTTATTGTAGAGATGAGGTCTCACCAAGTTGCCCAGGCTTCCCTTGAACACCTGGGCTCAGGCAATACTCTTGCTTTGGCCTCCCAAAGTGCTGGAATTACAGGCTTGAGCCACCGTGCCTGACCTGATATTTTTATTCCTATTTTACACACGAGGAAACTGAAGCTCAGTGAAGTTAAGTGTTTCCCAAAGATCACACAGCTTGTCTGCAACTGACTTGGGATAAAGGTTCACATCTGACTGCAAAGTTAGGGCCCTTTCATTTCACACTCCTTAGCTCCCCAGCCCTTATAGGGAACCCCCTTTACTCCCCCTGACCTCACAGCAGAGGGTAAGTTGAGAGAACAAGATCAACAATGTGCTAGGGCACTATAACAGCACTATGAAAGTCAGCCTAAAAAGAAATGCAAGGAAAGCATAGCCAGTTTCTCCCAGCTACATTGACAGAGCCTCATTAATGCTAATTAGAATCTAGGCATGTGTACCAACCAGAGCTTATTTTCAAGGTAGCTTTATGTGCTGGGTATGTCTTCCTGAAGCAATGTAGAATGGTCCTTGATTCATGGCTTGAGTTACTACTCAATGCTTCTCCTTCTTTATACAGTTGTTTGCTTTTGATCCTGTGAGCTGCTCTATATCATGTTTCACAATGAATTATCTAGTGACTCCATGCCAAAATATGAGGATACTGCAAGTGAAAGAAATTTATTAACATGAGAAGGTCACAGAGAACAAAGAATATAGAACAAAGAATAGGAACTTTAAATCAGATACCGATTTAGATCTGTTTCACCACTTATTCAGTTGAGTTAACTTGGGGTAACAATTTTACCCCTTCTAAGTTTCTTCATCTGTAACGTGCAGAAAAATAGTGACTACTAGACATGATCATGAAAGTCCGAGTCCTACCACACAGTGAGTCTTCAACAAATGTAGAATTGCCTTCTTCTAATGTGATTAAAGGTAGACTAATTAAGCATTAGTGAAACAGTCTCCAAAATGCACATACCAACAGAGGGGATTGGCTAGCTTTTAGGAAAATGGATATTGCTCTCTGATATGTGCAAGAAAGTCACATTTTCTTTAAGTATGTCATGAGGAGTGAGTTCTGAGATCCCTCCCTACATCTGTACATACTAGAAAAGATGTGGTTACTTATGGGGCTCTCCCAAGATCAGCCCAGGGGCTAGTTTCATTCAATGTATATATTCCTGACCTCACTAACCAATGGGTAATGAGATGATGAGGTGTGGAGATGTCTCAGAAATATGTGGATCTCTTGAGTTGACAGAGGTGGACAACATGATTTAAAGTGTTATGGAGAGACCACACTTGTTTATAGAAGGTAACTAAAAAAGTCAAAGTCTGTAGGCAGGAGGAAATGGATATGTAATAGGCTTAAGATTAGTGAACTTTGAGATAAAGGTAAGAAAACCTAGTGTTGGGATCATTTATCTGGGGTTCTCAAACCAGAGATTCTCATATGGTTTTTAGAGAATCTGCAAGACCCCTAAAACTGTGTGTAAAACAGGATGGGGGTATGTGTGGTTTGGGGAAATAAGTCTATATTCTTCAAATTTTTGAAAGGGTTAAGAGCACAGACTCTGGATTCAAATCCTGGCTGTGCTACTTTCTAACTGTGTAGTTGTTAGGAAAGTTTCATAGTCTCCAGGAAGGATAAAAAACACTTATCCCATAGTACTGTTATGATTTTTTAAAAAAGAGTTATGTTTATAAGGCACTTAGAAAAGTACCTGGGACATAATCAGTGCTCCTTAATAATAATCTTGGCTACAGAAGGAACTGCTTGGACCCTAGGTTTCTGGATCCAGGACAAACCTTGCCCTAAAATTAAAGAACAAGTTACTTGAGGAATCTGGGCGTCTGGTGTCCATTATATAAAATGAGATGCCCCCAGATAAAATACATTTGAATACTTGCTTTGCTCCAGGCACTTAAAAGGCCTTCTAAATATAAAGATGCCCCTTCCCTGAAGGAACTCATGGCCTGGATCAGGCAGATAAGTGTAAAATAAGCATAAATAATTATAATTAACTGGCAAGCCCAATGACAGGGATTTATTCAGAGGATTATAGGGACACAGATGAGAGATGCTTATTCAGTTGTGCAGACAGATGACCTTCATTTGTCCAGAAAAGTTTTGCTTAAAGAAGTAATATTTTGGGGCAAGAAAACGGTCAGAATCTTTCAAGCAGAAAGTGTATGCAAAGGCCAAGAGATGAGAAACACTACTGCAAGTATGAAGGGCCACAGTGGATCCATGTCACTGGAGTCTACAATATGAGGCAAGGGTTGGTGAAAAGCCAGCAAAAGGATGAGGCTAGACCATGAATGACCTGAATGAACTAGTGAGGAACTAAGACTCATCTGTAGAGTTTACATACAGAAAGGACTCTGGCAGTGAGTGTGAAGAATGCCAGGAAACTAATCAGGGGAGATTAAGGGAAGGAAACTAATTAGGTGAGATCTTTAGAAGAAGACAAAGAAAGAAAGATGGCAAGAGCTAGGGCCAAAGCATGAACTGGGTTCATTGTTTAGGGCCTACAACAAGGAAGACAGATGCATGAAATATTAGGAGATAAACACAGAATGACTTCATGATTGACTACACATGAGGTGAGAGGGAGACACACTCAAATATAATGGCTGAGAGTTCTAGCTTGGATGACAAGGTACATGGTGATTCTACCACCTAAAATCAGAAGGGGGAGGGGGAGCTGATGTATGGGATTAGGTATGGGCAAGGAATGATGAGCTCAGTATGGGACATACTGAGTTGGATTAAATCGAATTGGGAATATTGAATGAATCCAGAAGAGGTCTCTAATAAAGATTAGGCAATGCACATGGACTGCTTCATAAACTACAGAAAACTAATTATCTTCATTATTATTGCCATTAGCATACAGTATGGGGCTTGCAAGTTCCTACTTAATGTCTCTCAGCCTTTAAATTTTCTATTCACTTCAATGGGGATAATAACCACCCTCCATCTCTAATTCATAAAGACTGTTTGGGTATAAAATGAAATTGTCTATAAAACATCGAGTTCTTCGTGGGAAAGATACGCAAATTCAACATAATATTATTAAATGGTATTACATTCAAAGAGATGAGACAGTTTAAAACAATAATTTCCACAATATTTAATAGTGAGAAGACAATTATAGCTCTGAATTGCATGACTTTGCATGAGAACTAGCTCACTATGATATTTTCATCATATAAATGAAGTTTTTCTGTCATATGTCTATTTTTTGAGGACTCTTTCCCAGAAGACAAAATATCATGTACTATGTTTTTGTGTGTGTATACTTTTTTATATGGGTATACATGAAAATGTTTGTATGTGTGTTTGTACCTCCACGTGTGTGCCCTTCACATGTACACATGGGAAATATGCAATAAAGATAAAACCTTGAGTTTCTGGAGCTTGTTGGTAAGCCAAAACTGAGGCAGTAATACTTTTAATAAAAAAGTTTTCACTCTTTAATATAAACCTTGATATCCTAACCAGCAGAATTGGCTCTTAGAAAATAATCAAAAGTCAAAATTAAGGATTGACAGTTATTCCAAGTATTTGGAGAAACCCATTTGGGTACAAATGATGCAGACTCCTGTTTTCATATCTAATTTTCTGGATCGTTGCCAAATCCTTGTGATATATTGACCAAGTCAGGAAATCACAAGAGAATCAGTAAGTTGAAATCCTGTTTTACAGCACTAATAATATTGGTGTCTCCAAGAACCACAGTCTGTATTCACTCATCTAAAAGTCCATTCACTTTAGAGGAAATGGGACTTCATTTAGTCCACTCCCACTCTCCATACAGAGATCCCTAAGTTTTTTCTCATTGCACATTTAATTCTTTAACAGTCCTTATTGATGGCAAATATCTCCTTTGAGTCTCATCTAAATCCATTGTTAGGTATCAACCAGCACTAGCAATGTTGAGAGGATAATTATCGACTAGTAAGTGAATAAGAAGAAAATTCCTTAGTACAAAACAAACAAAAGGAGTCCACTAGCCCAGGTTCTCACCGTGCATTCCTCACAGTGACATGTGCAGAAGACATGTGGTACATTCACATACTATATGGGCGTTTCTCACAACTATATTCTGGAGAGGAATACATTTTAGTTTCCAGGGTACACATTTTGGCACTCAGGTCTGCAAGATATAAAATAATTTGTATCAAAAGGGAATAAGATGAGAATCCTACAGCCACATGACATCCCCTTGTAATATTGGTACTTCCCTAAGAAGGTACTTTGAAACTACACCTGCCAACTATACTTTTCTTTCCTAAACACGTTTGATATACTATTTTTCTCTGGCTTATGGTTTCCTCCCCCTACAAACTAGGGTAAAAGACTGACTTTAAATGAAAACCATTGTGTATGTACTGAAAAGTTTCCATGACAGTTCTCCTGTCTGTGGACTTTAGCCATTAGAGTAGATTTAGACAACATATACCCTCAGATTAAAATAAAACATGAAAAATTTATTGAAACCACATCCAAGAAATAAATAATTGTCTGAAATAAACCAAGAGATTTGGAATAGTTATGCATAAGACAAAATCTACGTCAACTGTGTTCATTATGGGCCAAAAGTGTACAGTGCTCACATACCCACTTGGCAATAACAATAACTAACATGAACATAGCAATTACTAGGACCAAGGCACTGTTCTAAGAGCTTTACATATATTTTCACAAGATCCCAGTGTGGTGTTATAGTCCCTGTTGTTTAGATGAGAAAGCTGAGGTACAGGGAGGTTAAGTAACTTGTCCAAAGTCATACAGCTGGTAAGTGCTAAGGATGAAATTAGAACCCCAGTAGTCAAGTTCTAGAGTCTGTACTCCTGACCACCATGGAGTAAGGGTTTTCTGCAGTAAATCTGATCAATGTACAGTCAATCAAGATAATCTTGTTTTTAATTTCATAGCAAGACTATGTGTTTAATTTTCTGCATGATCACCTCAATTATCCATTTAATCATCATCATATTAACAATAATCAGAAGTGTCTTATTGCATGTCAATGATATGCCTGGAACTATAATAGGCACATTGTCTAGATTATTTCATTTAATTGAATCCTTAAAATAATTCTATCTAGGTAGAAATTTGTCTCATTTTACAGGTGAGAAAATTGAAGCTCAGAAAAAGTTCAAGTGTCTTTCCTAAAGTAAGACACAAGGAAAGGAAGAGCCAGGATTTGGACTCCATGGTCTATGCCCTCTGATTAGAATACACTGCCTCTAACTTACTCTATAGACATATAGAATTATGTTTAGAATTATGATAGTTTAAAAGTTTTATATGCATGTTCATGATGTACAGGATTAATCACACTTATGCAAACATATCTGTACTACTTCCCTAAAGTTTGCTTTGAAGATTCTTAGACCTAGACCTGAAAATGGTTTAGAGTTCTTTTTTTCCCCCCTAGTCTCTGGAAAGCATGGTAGTTTGAAAAGCACATGACAAATGTGTTAAAGTAAAAAATGACAATTCATCATCAAATTTACTGAAACTATCAAGCTCTTAAATAATAACAAAAAACCATAGATTTTTTTCATTTATGTTTCACTAAATATTAGTTTTCCATTTTTTTCCTGAACAGCAAAATCATTAACGGGTAATCCTATCACGAATTTTCCCAAGAAACAAATGCAGTTTAAAGTTAAAGTAAATTAATCTTCTAAGAATCACAGGCAAATATTCGACCATTTCAGTGACTGTTAATAATAATAAAACAATATTCCCCACTATTTCCTTACTCTCTGTTTATAACTAAAATCACAGTTATTTCTATATGATTAGCATAGGTACTAAATAATGAATGAAGACTCATGGTCATGAAACAAAAATATCCGAGATTTCTATGTTAAAGACAATATCTCATGTTTGTATTTCTAAGAGAAATACAATTGAATTATAAAATATTCCCAAATAATAGTGATTTTTTTTTTTTTTTAGTTGGAGTCTCTCTGTTGTCCAGACTGGAGTGCAGTGGCACGCTCATGGACACCGTAGCCTTGACTGCTGGGCTCAGGAGATCCTTCCGCCTCAGCCTTCCAAGTAACTGGAACTACAGGCGTTCACCACCACGCTCGGCTTATTTTTTGATTTATTGTAAAGATGAGAACTCACCAAGCAACCCAAGCTGGTCTCGAACCTGTGGTCTCAGGCAATCCTCTCACCTCAGCCTCCCAAAGTGCTGGGATTACAGACTTGAGCCACTGCATCCAGTCTAATAGTGATGTTAACAAGATAGCTGCAGGAGTACGTGTGTGTGCGTGTGTGTGTGTGTGTGTGTGTGTGTGTGTGTGTGTGTAGCTTTAAGTTTAAATCTGGAGAAAAGCAGTACAGAGTTGGACTCAACCTTATCTGGGACTCAAGTTACTTCTATTTTGTTGCTCCATTATTTTCAAAACAAAACTTTTGTCTTATGATCCAAGACAGTCACTTAAACACCAGCCAATCAGGTCTGCTTTCTAGCTAGCTAGAAGGAGGAAGAAGGAAGGTCCCACTTCCTTGATAACTCTTCCTGGTAGTCATTCAGACATTTGTGCTTTCATCCCATTGACCAGAACTTAGTATCAATGCAACATCTAACTACAAGAGTGGAGTTCAAAATTTTTGTCTCTATTTGGTTTCCAGCTTAAAACAAGCAAATAACCCACATCCTATTATTAAAGAGAAGAGGAAAATAGATCATTAGAAGACAATTAAAAGTCTCTGCCAGGGCTTAAGAATGTAAAAAGATCAGTAGTCTTTTCCTTTAAAATAAGACATTATCCTAAGACTTTGCAGGTCCCAAAATCTAGGACCTTGGCAACTATGTAAAATCTAAACCTTCATTCAAATTGTATAATCTAGAGCTGAAGATAGGAATTTTGTATACAGGAGTGAATATTATCCTGCCTTTTCAAAATGGTCTTTCATTGAGCCTCTACCACCAGTGTCTAGAAAAGGAGAGGGAAAAATGCACAGCCAAACCACAAGTTTAAGGTTAGACTTCTTTTGGTAGTTAACAAGCATAAGTGTCACCAATGAGCACAAACTTTGGTTCATCAGTTTAAAACATTAAGCCAACAAACAACAGAAATCTTAGCCTTGGCTAAGTATAATTTGTAATATTCATGACTAGTTTAATTTGTAAACTAGAAAAGGCAGTGAGTGCTCTCGTTGGTCTTATTTCATGATGTGGCAAAGTGACAGGCTCAGTTTCAGACAAACTTGTGGTCAAACTCTGGCCAAGTTAATCAGGGTTCTGGGTTGCAAACAAGAGAAACTAATCCTGGTTAACTTAACAGGTAAAGAAACTTACTGAAAAAATATTGGGCAGGCTACAAAGTCTTCATGAAGGCAGAAAGATTCGGGGAAAAGGCAGAAACAAGAGTTAGGCTACTGAGAAAAAAAGCTTTTTTTTTTTTTTTTTAGTTGGAGTCTCACTCTGTCACCCAGACTGGAGTGCAGTGGCTGCTCCCGGCTACTGCAGCCTCAACCTCCTGGGCTCCGGCGATCCTTCCACCTCAGCCTTCCAAGTAGCCGGAACTACAGGCGCGCGCTACCACACCCGGCTAATTTTTTATTTTATTGTAGAGATGAGGTCTCACCAAGTTGCCCAGGGGGGTTTTGAACCCACGGGCTCAAACAGTCCACTCACCTCAGCCTCCCAAAGTGCTAGGATTACAGGCTGAGCCACCGAGCCCGGCTAAAAAAAAGCTATTAAACTTAAGAACAGTCATGGATACTTGCCATCACAAGGTAGAACTTTTAGTTCTGCTACCTTTAATCCCATTGGACACAGGTTGCTATTGCTGTGGGTAGAATAAATGTTAAATGATTCCTGTTCTTTTGTTTCAACAGTTCCAGACTTCTCATCTCAGAAGGAAACGTCCATCACATTGGCAAGTCTTAAGTCAGATTTTCAACTCTGTCAAAATCTAAGGAAACAAGTACTTGGCCTCTTGAGCTTCTGTAATAGAAGACTGAATCATATATCCCAAGACTTACATTATTATAGCTTCCATCAAATAGAAGTGGTCCAGAAATTGAACAGCCAAAAACAGAGCCCTTCATACAGAATCTACAATTTACCAGATGTACTATCTTGAGCAAGTTGCTCTTAACCTATGTGTCTCAGTTTCATTACATCTTAAAAAAGGATAATTAATACATGTCTCATTTTTATCTCTTAAAAAAGGATAATTAATACATGGTCATTTTGAGGATGAAATAAGATTATACAAGTAAATGTGAGTTATGAGGCCCAGAACAAGAAATCAATATATTGACCTAAAGTATAGTTGTGAGGACAAAAAGGATAAATGCTTGATTTCATTATCATAAATATGATGATGATTCACATCATGTTATCATTATTATAATTATAAAGGGGATTCTAAGAATTTGAATTACATTCCAAACTCAATTTTCTCCCATGTTATGTAGAAATATTTGCTATGTAATTGGTTGATACATTCCTCAAGTTTCTTTTACTCTATCAATTTCTCTTCCTCTTCCCCCTCACCTTTCTCTCTCATCCATCTCTTTTTGTGATGATATTGTTGGTGTTAAAGAGACCTCATGTTTTATTTGGAGGAGTTTCTGATAGCCCAAGTTTTCCTGATTTCATCCCCATTTGGCATGTGACATGCTCCTCTCTCCCTGTATTTGCTGTGTTTGATAGTTATAGTAGGTGAGTGATCAGACTCAGGTTTAATTTTCTGGAAAGACTATTCCATAGGCAGTATGTTGTGCTTCTATCAGGAGATGTAAACTGTCTAGTTATTTCTCTTTTATGATGACAGTACTCATGTTCATTGCCTAGATCCATTAATTCATTAGGGGTTACAAAATGGTGATATTCCAATTCTATCATTTCTTCTTCATATGTTACTTGAAGTGCTCAATAAGGAGAAATTTCCCCTTATCTGGTTGGCCTAAAGTATAGTCATGATGAAAGACAGGAAAAATGCTTGATTCTTTCCTTTGATTTATGAGTTTTTAAAAGAGTTGTTTTTCTAGTATCCTCTAATGGGATGGGTCTTTTCTCTTAGTATTATTGTAACCTTATGAACCTGAACAAATCTGGTAGGTTTCAAACCATTTCAGTTATTATCCTTACTAATGCTCAAACTGTCCCCTTTGACAAATCAGAGCCTATTCTTCTGAGGTGACCCTCAGTAGGGTAGATTATTCAACACTAATGCAAACGAGGAAGTAGATTCTTAGTATAAGTTGTAAACAAGAAAAAGCAGTAGTTGTAGTACCATTTAATAACTATGTCTGTAACTTCTTTGCCTTTTGATATGATAAAATGTTCCTGCCCCAACTCCTCCAGTTACAAATCTCATCAGCATTTACCTAGAGATCAGTTTTGCACACATCTCATCTTTTTCTTTCCTAAGAGTCAGGTCCAATTCATCATGAAATTGCTAACATTCCCTCCTTCACTTGATCCCCTTTTTAAAAACTTTTCTTCTCACCCACACCGCAGAGGCTTATCCAAAAAACTTTACATAGCAGTTTTTTCTTCTTGAAAAAACCCATTACTACTCATCCATCCTTATATGCAAAATAATTACCAATTCACTAATGTGATTTTTGAGCCTCAGTGTGATCTGGCTCCAGCTGGCCTTCACTTTACTTTGTTCCCTGAAGCCTATCTCCACCTGTGTGACATTGGTGACACTGATTCATAATTTCCATTCCTTCAAATTCCAGTAACATATCAGGGCTCAGAAACCACCTTCTAGGAGTTTTCACAAGCCATAAACCACCTGTGTCTGCCTTGTCCTTCTGGCAGTTTTCACTCAACACTTCAGATCTGAGTTATTTATTAATATGTTTACATAGCATTGAATAAATAAATAATTACAAGCTTAAAATATCTCAGATCAAAGACATATTACTGATATTTCCTATATTCAATTATTTTTTATTTTAAAAATGTTTAAAAGATACTGGATCAATAACTTCTTTTGGCACCCATTTCCCAGTTCTCCAGTAAGACGTAAATGTGCTGCAAGCCCTAGAAAGCTGACTTTGGCAGGAGTTTAAATACTTTATCTTGACTTGGCATATTAATTTTGCACAAAGAAAATGAACTGAATTCCTAAATAAACAGAAGAACAAAACAGGGAAATCACTATGATCACTGCCACTTTTATCACATCTTTCCAGAGGAAAGAAAGAAAGAAAGAAAGAAAGCATCTCCAGAAAATAAAACATAATTCTACCAGGTCAAGTGAGAATGAATTCCATCACACTCAATCACATTGTCTCCAGTATTTATGGCCTATAGTCAAGAATATAATGGCCTGTTGTGAGAAAGCATCTAAAATACACATGACAAAATAAGTAAAAAAAAAAAAAAAAAAAAATTGCATTCTCTCCTCTTTGTGTCATTTCATGCTCAACCTACTGCTGCTCCATTGCATGCATCTGAGGATTTTCAAGACCATTTAGAAAGAAATGCTTATTTGGAATGAACTAAATACAAAAATGTCACTCCAGACAGTTTAAAAGTAATTTGCTTGTTATCAACTCCAACCCACAAATTTAACACTTTCTAAATTATATAAATTGAGAGACAGAATCTATGTGGTTGAAATTGATAGAATAAAATTATAGATCTCCCTGCTAAAACAATACATTTTTCTCCATACGTTCCTTTCATAGTTTCACCTTGTGAAGGTCATAGTGAGCAATCAATGTATCTGCTGGCAGGAACATTCATCTTTTTTGGTGCAGTGAATTGTACTCTAGAGTTTCTAATATGAAGAGTGTAATTTTAAGCTTCAGATCACACCTCTCTGAAGAAGGACACTCTTATTAAAGACAAAGGCGATGCTAGAAAATGACTATAGGATTGGGTATTCTCTGCTGTCAAGGAATATGGAGATCAATAAGAAGAATATTAATGGTGATCTCAGAGGCTTTACATGTTGTTTTCCTATGTAAATGTGGTGAGAAATATCACCAGGTTGAAAAAAGTCTAGGTGACTGGGATTGTGCAGTCATTAAGTAACAAGTTGTTTCATGTTTCTGATATTCTTCCCACTATAAAGTTCCTGCACTGAGCTTAAAAAATATTTCCCATTTGTGCACTATCAACTATTCTTTAAAAAGACAAATAGTAAAATTAAAAAGAGTGCTAGTTTAAAAAAATGTTTTTAAAAGTTGGCTGTCCTTTATATTTTATATATCTTTATTTCAGAGATTCAAACATGAAAGTATTTATTCAATACGTTTTCAGTCTAAAACAAACCCTATTAGAATGAGCCTTACTCAAAACAAAACATAGATCTCATCATGGAAATTAGAATCCCCTGGCTTGGGACACCCTTGATTTTACTAGATTTAAGTCCCAATTTTTTTTTTTTTTTTTGAGTTGGAACCTCACTCTGTCACCCAGACTGGAGTGCAGTGGCCGCTCCTAGCCACTGCAGCCTGGACCTGCTGGGCGCTGCTGATCCTTCCGCCTCAGTCTTCCAAGTAGCTGGAACTACAGGCGCGCGCTACCGCACCCGGCTAGTTTTTTGATTTATTGGAGAGATGAGGTCTCACCAAGTTGCCCAGGCGGGTCTCGAACCGGCGGGCTCAGGCAATCCACTCACCTCAGCCTCCCAAAGCGCAGGATTACAGGCTGAGCCAACGAGCCCGGCTCCAAATTTTCTTTAAGACACCTGTAACTAGGCCAGATGCGGTGGCTCACGGCCATAATCCCAGAATTTGAGGTTGAGGCAAGAGGACTGATTGAGCAGACTGATTGAGAGGAGTTTGAGACCACTCTGGGCAACATAGTGAGACCTCGTCTCTACAAAAATCAAAAAATTAGCTAGGCATGATGGCACTCAACTGTAGTCCTAGCAACTAGGGAGGCTGAAATGAAAGGAATACCTGAGCGCAGGAGATCGAGGCTGCGGTGAGCTGTGATCATGCCACTGCTCAAAACAAAAAAAGAAACCCTGTAACTATAATAAAATTGTCCTGATTCAAATTTTTAAAAAGCGTATGCACTGTGTTATCATGCTATGATTAGTAGTAATAAAAAACTCAATGTTAGCCAATAAAATTAGAAGAAAAGGTAAATATATCAGAAGAAAAGTGAAGTTATTATATTTGTCATTAACGATTATCAAAAAAAGCTTAAAACCATTTGGAATAACAAGTAAATATTTTGTTTTTTGTTTTTTTTTTTTGAGCTGGAGTCTCACTCTGTTGCCCAGACTGGAGTGCAGTGGCCACTCCCGGCCACTGCAGCCTCGACCTGCTGGGCTCCGGCGATCCTTCCGCCTCAGCCTTCCGAGTAGCTGGAATTACAGGCGTGCGCTACCACACCCGGCTAATTTTTTGATTTATTGTAGAGATGAGGTCTTGCCTGCCCAGGCGGGTCTCGAACCCGCGGGCTCAGGCAATCCACTCACCTCAGCCTCCCAAAGGCGCGTGATTACAGGCTGAGCCACCGAGCCCGGCTACAAGTAAATATTTTAAACATTTATGTTTTTTGCATATGCAAAAAAACCCCATACATTCTATAGGATTCTTCTTAACCAATACAATCAGGATGGTATTTGTGAGGTTACCTTAAAAAAAATTTTTAGTTTAAGTAAAATCATAAAAACATAAGGTAAGAATTATCTATTTGCTTAAAAGTTATAATTATTCATTTGCCAATTTTTTGGACATAGGATTGCAACTTTGCCTTTATGGATGAATCTACTGATTAAAGTTCCACATTCTTCTTAGTACCCATAAAATACGAACCATAATTCTACTTTCTGCTTTTATAAAGAAGGGAAAAAAATTAAAGAACTTGTGAGGCAATATAATCAAAGAATCCTTTAGGTTTTTATGACTTTCTCCAAAAAAATCACTGTAGTTTTGCCCAACTACAATTTAACAATATTTTAAGATGTAATTGAATCTTCCCAAAGCAATCAACTTGTTTAATATAAACAAAGACTATTCTTTGTTTTCACAATCATATGTCATTAACTTATACTGCATTTATTGAATTATGGAATTACAACAACTGAAATGGAAACTAACTTAACAGGGTTGAGAAGCATAATTATTCTTGATAGGCATAGACCTCAGCTTCTTCAGAAGCACTCAGAAGAATTAGAGAGTAGTGCATTAGCCCTGAGCTCCTGTGTTTTGCAGAGGGAATAGAGAGTTTTGGTTAATGCAGGGAATCCGTAAAAGATCAGCTAACAAATGTTAGTTTACTTAGAGATAAAGTTAACAATAAATATTTAGCTTATATATATTGACAACCACAGAGCAAACTGAGATATAGCAAAAGCTTTTGGATTAATAGTTATTCCTAGTTCTTGAACAGGGGGATTCAGGGTCATAAAGATGGCACCTTTCGTTAATTAGCTTACAGATGCAATGAAATTTGAAAATCCCTTTTATTTTAAAACTGAATCATCAACAATTATTTTCCCAAAGGAAAAAAAAAATGCAAGAGGAGGCAGGGATACTCTGAAGAAGTAGAATAAAATAAACTTCTAAGTATATCCCAAAATGTATCATAAAGTTAGGATCATCATGGTTATGGTGAAGGAAGGGGAAGTGAGATCAAGGGTTTTCTACCCAGATCTCAAAACTCAACTCAAATATTAATAAAAATTTAGTATATTTTATAAAAGAGGTATTAACATATCTGGAGAGGAAACAGATTATTTAATTTATGATCTTGTGATAACTGGCAAGTCATTTGAAAAGTCCATTTCATCATAATTCGTTCATTTAACCACTATATCAAATCAGTAAAAAAAAACCACAAAAGTAAAAAGCGAAACACTAAAAGTAGTGGAAGAAAATAGGTATAGAGCAGTTTTATAATCTTTGAACAGAGTTCTCTCATTACATAAATTCCAGAAACCATAAAGAAAAAGTGAAAAATTCTGTTTAGCTAAACATAAAAATGTCTAGTAACAACAAAAAAAATCCAACAGCAAATGACAAAATTGCACACACAAAGTGTTAATACCACTAATAAAGAAACAGCTCCTAAAATCAAACAATAAGCATAAAATTTGATGGGATGTAACAAGGAATTTGTGAAAGAAGAAATGTTATAATAAATATGCAAAAAGGAAATGCAAATACAGAATTTTAAAAATAACCCATGAAGTCGGCAAAGCAGCAAAGAATATCTAGTTTTAACACAGGAAATCAGACTTGCCCATGTCCCACTAGTGGGAGTGTAAATTTCTACAGATGCTCTGGAAATTAATAACAACATTTTAACTGTATGTACTTTTTATATTAAGAACAGACATATATTAAGGAGAAGTGTAGAAAGATAAGTACACAAAGATGCTCACTGAAGAATGTAACAGTGGTAAAAAACAGAAATCAATTTAACCTGTTAAATAAATTATGGTACATCCATAAAATGGATCGCTACAAAGTCATTTAGAAGGATGACATATTTTTATATTTATTGACATGGAAAAATTTCCTATATATAGTTTTGTCAAAAAAAACAAGTTGTAAAACATACATATTACTATAAAATATGCATAAAATTATTTTTATATTAAAGCATATATAATAGTGACTTCTAGATACATATTCATGTAGACATATAAATATATATTATGGTACAGTAGATGTCTTTGGGTGATAAGATTAGGTGACTATATACATATTTTACATTTCTATTTTATATATTTCCATATTTTTTTCTTGTAATAAACACTTTTTTTTTGTTTATAGAAAATAGGTAAAATTCGGCTGGACACAGTGGCTAATGCCTATAATCCCAGCACCTTGGGAGGCCAAGTTAGGAGGATCGCTTGAGTCCAGGAGTTTGAGTTTAGTCCAGCCTAAACAACATAGTAAGACATGTCTCTACAATAACAACAAAAAAAATATGTAAAATTTAAGTCAGAGTAAGAAATATTTCAATGAATTCATTTTACTTTTTAGTTATAATAAAAGTCAATTTTGTACTAAAACATGATCTACATTTCATCAATGAGGTTGTTGCTTTTAACAAATTATACGTAGAGTTAGGAGGAAATAATTCTTAATTTGCTTCCTACATATGACTGTATGCAAAATAAAGAGTTAAGATTTAATAATTCAAATCCCAGCATTCCTGTTTTAAAGAGAAATATGGTCTAAGATAGATGAACTTTGGCTGTACATGGAGAAAACTACAACTCAAATAGACTTACACAACAAGAGGATTTACTATATTATTGGAAGTCTAGATAAAAGGTGGGCTCCAGACATGGCTTTATGTTGTAGCCCCTTATTGTTATCAGGAACCCAAGTTCTTTCCATATCTCAACAACTTCATTATCTTCAGTCCTGGCTTAAATTGAAATTGAATCTTCTCACGGTTCTAAGATGGCTGCCAGTAGCACATGCTTCTTTGGTTTTGTCTATCAAGAGAGGAGAGCAAAACTCTCCTAAACATGGAATGTAAGTTTTCCCCTTCAGTCTGACTGTGTCAAATTAGCTCACTTTGTCACCCACAAACCAACCGTATTTCCAGTATAGTGCTGTGTGCTGATGGGTTTGAACTAATCTGCATCTATTTCTGAAGCTGGGGATGGGGAAATACCTGAAAACATTATAATTTTGTTTGGAATTAGGGAGTGAATAATAAGTAGGTAACCAACTGAGTTCACTAAAATTAGGAAACATAGATTTTATTTATTTATTTATTTGAATTGGAGTCTCACTGTCGCCCAGACTGGAGTGCAGTGGCCACTCCTGGCCACTGCAGCATCGACTTGCTGGGCTCCAGCGATCCTTCCGCCTCAGCCTTCCAAGTAGCTGGAACTATAGGCGCACGCTACCATGCCCGGCTAATTTTTTTGATTTATTGTAGAGATGAGGTCTCACCTGCCCAGGCGGGTCTCGAACCCACGGGCTCAGGCAATCCACTCACCTCAGCCTCCCAAAGGCACGGGATTACAGGCTGAGCCACCGAGCCCGGCTGTAGATTATATTTATAATGTACAATTGAAAGTTTCATTGGTACCTCAATTGGCTATTCATGCTGATTAAACTTACTGGAAAAACTTGCAGTTTATCCACACCACTTTAATGATATGTGTTGGTTATATGAGTTCAAGGATATGGAACAAGTAAATTCTCATCCAACTTAACATAAATGTCTCATATTGCTATTATCCTTGAAGATTTGGCTTATGGTAGGCCGGCTAATTTGGTGTAAGTAAAATAAAAAGAAATTACTGTATTCTAGATACCTTTGTTGCTATCATAATTGTTAGAATATCTTTGTTAGGATTTTTTAAATACTAAGAGTGAATTGCTATTGTTCTGAAACTATAGCTCAGTGACAAAAGATAGTATTGAGTAATAGATTGTGCTGGAAACAAAAGATGATGCCAAAGGATAGTGATTAGAGAAAACCTTATATAAAAGCATTTGGATGAATATACAAAACAGAAATGCACAGAGTTCTTACTGTGAATAGAAAAGAGGACAATGTCTTGGATCATAAATCTCCCTAAACTTGGGCATATATAATATGTATAATGTTGAATTTGGTTTTCCTTTCCAATAATGCTAATACTATCATTTATTTATTGCCAGGTCACAAGGAAGCAAACAGACACTATTAATTTGGCATGATATTTATGCTGTAGCAGACCTACATTTCTTTAGTAACGTATAATAGATTGTTTTCCAAACAGGAGCAAATCGAGGCAGGAACAAGTGACACATTATGCCCCTCTGTAAGAGCTCAGCACAGCCTTCTGACTCAAATCCTAATTGAATATTGACTGAAAGATAGCTTTGGGCTCCCCACACAGAAACAGAGAGAACACTATGAAAAGCTCTTTGGACTAAATGGCAAATCTACAATTGTTTAGAACTGCCACTTCAGGTTGGGGGTGGGGGGAGACATGATTTTGATTAATTAAAGCAAGTACAAACCTCAACCAGTGTCTGTTCATTTTGAAAGTCTATAATGCTGAATCATAACACACAGCAGTACATAAACTGCCTGTGGAAAGAAGATAGTAGAAAGAAATCCTTTTCTTTTCTCTACTGCCAGGCAAACAGGAAGGCTGGCAAATTATGTGGGGCTTTTGTCAAAACTCATAGGAAGTTGTTTCTAATCTGGTCATGGAAAAATGCTGGAGCAAATCATGTCCTTTGCAAATAAGACATTGTGTTTGTGTTGACAATATTCTTTAGAAAATGTAAAGCCTCAAAATGCCTTATGGGAAAACACTTAACTTCAAGACAAGGTCAAAGCCAATCACCCTCCATTTGGCAATCAACCAGATGTCTGCAATATATTTGATAGGCCCCCTGTCTAGGTTTAGTTTTATTTCCATTGGAGCTACTCAGGGGTACAGATCATTTTAAAAGGCTCCCCCTGGCCTACCGAATAAAGGATCCAAACTGACTAAGTGTAGTAGCATTCGATGTTTACCACTATCTGGTATGAGCCTACATTTCTAATCACATATTCTTTATGTACTCTGAAGTTTTGCTTGGCTTCTATGTCTTGCTTATGCTGTCCCTAGAACACCTACTTTCCTGCTTCCTCATTTTCAAATCTCACCTATTTCTCAGCTGCAAGTGTAACCTCCTCCAGGAAGCCAGCTGTTAGCCTTTGGTAAATAATATGGTGTTCTGAAGACTTCAAGATGGTGTAATGACTAGTGACCCAGGAATACCTGAATCATATCTTAGACTAAAATCTTCTATCCTCTTAGGAGGGCTATACACACAGATAACAATGTCAAATGGAAAATGCAGTCATTCCTTAGTATCCATGGGATATTAGTTCCAAGACCCCTGCATACCAAAACCTGCACATACTCGTCCCACAGTCAGCCCTGTAGAACCCACATATATGTGAAAAGTGTGGCCTCCAAAAAAGCTCTCCATCAGCTCCATCAGTTCTAGGTCAGCAGGATACCAAACAGAATCCCACATACATTTTCTGAAATTATGCTGGGTCTGACTCTGTGAGCTTTATCCAAGTTTCATTATGTTATACACAAAGATATGCGGGAGTGTTTTGCACCTGCACAGGAAGGGATCAGAATGCTGATCACTGAAATTAAATATAACTTAAAGGGCAGGCACTGTGCTTCACACTGTTAAGATTTGTAAGAAAAATGAACACTCATATCTCCACAAATTGTGACAAACACATAAAAATTACTTGAATAAAATGAAGACAAGGATCAACAATTGCTCCAAGGAAATGCCTTTGAACTATTGATTCAAGACACTTCTACATACAGGTACCGATTTTCTGAGATTGTCTACGAATTTCCCCACAAAAATTATAAAGATTATCTGTGTTGGATAAAACATGCAAGCCTAATTCATGACCTTTTCTCACAATGTGAAACATGTATAATATTCACTTTTTTTCTTTCTCCATACCTTCTACAAATTTTACTTACATTATTCTACCTTGGTCATGCCACTGTCCTCCTCAGAATTCTTCATGGGTTCTCCATTGCCTACAGAGTGAATCCCACCCACAACCGTTTACCCTGACGAAGGACATCTGCAATCATGAACTGAATTTTGTTCTTATTTCTTTTCTCTCCAATATTGGACTCTTATACAATCATATTTGTCTGTTCACAGGTCCTCAAGCTTGCTTTACATTATTTCATCTCTGGATAGTTGAAAGTATCTTTCCTTTCTCCCAAAATATGTCAAACTGCTCTTATTGATCTTCTCAGTCAGCTTGAGGCTTAATTCAAATGCCACTTCTCCCATCAAGCCTGGCCAAAGGCTATTTCATCTGTTAGGCAACAGAGGTATGGTGACTAGAGCCTTAGAACTCTCCAGGTACCTTTTTAAAAAGTCTGAAATCCTAAATAAAATATACTGTCTTCAAATTGCACAAGTAAAAATGAAAAATCTAATTAATAAATGTTCAATTAAATGACTTCCAAACATGTCTATTCCATTAACTGTTATATTTAGCCATCATTAAACTCTCACTACAGTTGAAAACAACTGATGGGGTTGGCTTTTTTCAATTTGCAAGGATTCCTGTGAATACATCATGATTCTGAGAAAATCACAGTCATTTATTAACCAAGTGTATGTGGAATGTGAGGTACATTTTAACATATTGCTGTGAGGTGGGGTGGACCCTCTAAAGTGTGAACCGCTATGGCATTCAAAAGTCTGCAATGAAAGAAAAATTAAAATAAATAATACAATCTTTTGAAAGTCTGAAATGGCCCAGGCCAGGCCAGGTCACTTTTATTGTACATCTGAGACTGACAGTGCAGTGGTGGCGGGAATGGGGGAGGGAGGGTGCCCTAGATACAGTCAAGAGGCCCAGGTTGGTGCCCTGTAATTCTTCCCAACTAGTGGGACCTCTCTGGACCTCACTTTTGCTTGTTACAAAAGAATCTATAATATGTGTCTCATACCTACTCAAAAGAGTGTTATAAATAATGATATCTCAGTGGATATGCTAGAAATGATTACTATTCTCTGAATAATCATGAAACAACAATCAAGAATTCATGCATCACCTGTTTATTGAGCACCTATTATGCATACACACTATCTGGCAGACACTTGGGAAGACTAAGTAAATTACCTCTGTAGAGTCAGGAGAAGTAAACAGGTGTACATTGATGTAAGGTGTGTTGGATATCCTGGTGCAATTAATATAGCATTTGGTTAAGCGTGCAGGCTGGAATCAGACTGCCTGGGCCCCAACCCAGCTCTACTGCTTACTAGGTGTGTAACCTAGAACAATTTTCTTATCTGCTTTGCCTCTTGGTTTCCTCCTTTGTAGGGCTGAGATGATTAGTACCTACCTTATAGGGTTACTCTAAGGATTAAATGTGATAAGGCTTATAAAAGTATAGAATAGTGACCACAGAGAGAAAAGATCTAAATTCTCACTGTTTATTCCTGTTCTTTAAAATAACAGCCTGTAATCCCACGCCTTTGGGAGGCTGAGGTGAGTGGATTGCCTGAGCCCGCGGGTTCGAGACCCGCCTGGGCAGGCGAGACCTCATCTCTACAATAAATCAAAAATTAGCCGGGCGTGGTAGCGCGTGCCTGTAGTTCCAGCTACTTGGAAGGCTGAGGCGGAAGGATCACCGGAGCCCAGCAGGTCGAGGCTGCGGTGGCCGGGAGCGTGCCACTGCACTCCAGTCTGGGCGACAAAGTGAGACGCCAACTCAAAA
>NW_007225430.1:135628-147592 GCF_000164805.1 Carlito syrichta
CAAAAAAAAAAAAAAAAAAATTTAAAATAACTGGGTGCCATCTTTTACCTAGGAAAGTGATGGAAGGCAAGGTGAGGGGGGGCTTTTCAAGCAGGAGGGCCATGACACTGAGGCACAGAGAACATGAACAGCCCAGGGATGTTAAGTGGCTCAATGAACTGAAGCAGGAAAACTGGAGGAGATGAGGCTGAATGGGAAGGGAAGATCCACTTAAGCTATGCAAATAAGTTTATATTTGCTCCTGTGTAGGCAACAGAAAATTATAGAAAAATTCTGAGCCAGGAAAGGTCATGATGGGATTTGTGTTTCAAAAATATCCCTCTGGTTGCTGGGAGAAACGTATGGGCAAGAAAGAGGACAGAAAGAACAGTTAGAAGGTTATTGCAAAAGTCCATGCAAGCAACCATGAGCCCAAAGCAGGACATTAGTGATGAAAATGAATAGGAGAAAAAGATAAAAGTTTTCTTAGGAGGAAAATGGACAGGACATAAACAGAAAAGGTTTAATGAGGTGTACATTTCTGCCTTGGCCAGCTTAGTTGTACAGTCATGCCACTGGGCTCTTCAAGTTACAAAATAGAGGGGTAAAGAATCTGAATGAGAACATACAATTTATTGCTGGGTGGTCTGAGGATATCAAGGAGAGATGGCATGGTGGTCAATGCTCTTCTAAGCGTGCTCTGTAGGCCTGAGCTATCTGTGAACTGCTTG
Organism: Carlito syrichta; assembly: GCF_000164805.1. Classification (NCBI taxonomy): domain Eukaryota; kingdom Metazoa; phylum Chordata; class Mammalia; order Primates; family Tarsiidae; genus Carlito; species Carlito syrichta. The sequence goes on from NW_007225430.1 coordinate 136,339, forward strand.
TTATTGGCCCTCAACAAGAAAGAGTGCTTATACCAGAAATTATATCAACCTCATCACTAAGCATTCTATCAATTAAACTGACACTTGTTTTGTAGCAAGACTTTCTTGGAGAAGTAGTAAGTTGATTTACATTCTAATCCAAGTCTAATTCCTTATAAAGTGTTGACTGACTGATACCTGTCTGCAGCCACACCTTTAGAAGGACTGATGCAAATGACTAGATGTATGGGTTTGGCGGTCTGGCAAGAGGCCTATGCTGGAGACAAAGATTTGAGAATTTTAAGAGTAGGGATGTTAGTATCTAAAGCCATTGTTAGTGGTGAAGTTACCAGGAGAGATGGCATAGATAGGAGAAGACGGCTATATTAGTTTGTTAGTACTGCCATAACAAAGTATTACAAAGTAGGGGACTTAAACAACAAAGATTTAGTCAAAAGGCTAGAAGGTGATCAAGTTGTCATCTGACTTGGTTCCTTCGAAGACTGTAAGAATCTGTGCCATCCCTCTCTTCTAGCTTTTGTACTTTGCTATCAATCTTTGATGTCCCTTGCTTGTATAAGCATCAATCCAGTCTTTGCCTTCCTGTTCACATGGTGTGTTCCTTGTGTGCATGCCTGTGTCCAAATTTTCCCTTTTTATAAGGATATCAATCATAATGGATTAGCACCCACCCTAATGACCTCATCTTAATCTTCCAAATAAGGTCACATTCTGAGACACTGGGAGTTAGAAATTCAACATATAAATTTTGGGGGTACATAACCAACCAATAACAAGGGGCCAATGATGGAGATCGAGAAAACATCAGTAATTAAGATTCAGACACTCACCATATCCTGCCTTACACTATGCTACTTAGGTGTGCCTCAACTTCTCAACCGGATTGCTGGATTCCTAGAGGTCAGAAAGGCTGTCTTAAATGTCTTTGCATAATTTTCCTACAGGATCTAGTGAGTTTCTTATATGTAGAAGTGGCTCAAAACAACATTGTCTGATGATGTATAACAAACAAAAATTGAATATGGAAGAATCCCCAAGAAATGTTTTGAACACAGTATGGTATGACACACTGCCTTATAGACAACAGTTGCTATACTTGTCAGAAAAATCACCAATGTAGATGTTCAGGATATATTTCAACTCATTTGCTTAAACAACTCTATGCCTACCATTCACACCAAAAAGCTGTTTTTCTACATGGGCAACAGAAGGCATAATTATTTGCAGGAACTTTCAATGTTTTCCCTTTGCTTTCTTAAGTGGCACAGTAGATCATCTAGACCACTCTGTGTGTTTGTCAAAATTCCATTGTCTTTTTAAAAACATTACAACTCCTGGAGAATTTGCAACTTAGCATGTGCTCCTGGAACACTTAGGAATTTTTAAAAAGTTAACTTCAAAGTATCTCAGAACTTTCCTATTGCACAGAAGTAACTCTGAGAGAAGCACCATGTGATAAGTTGATGTTTTTCTCTCACAGGCTGCTGAAAGGACATCAATGCATTATCAATTTTCTCTGTATCTCTCAATTTTAGAATAGTGGCAGACTCAAACAATTGAGGGCTTGATGATTCAATTTTATTCAAACCTTTCTCCCACTTGTTAAAATAAAAGGAATAACACAGCAAAGGTAATTTTTTTCCCCTTGACCAGTGAAAGGCATCAGAAAAGTCCATACCTAAGAACAGTTTTACTTTTTTATTAATATTTCATATCTATCATATTCTTATTACCACATTCAATATGCAATAGCTCTACAGCCATTATTTATTTATATCCTAACTATACCCAGAAAGGACTTTAGACAGCTCACAATAAAAGAACAGAGAAATAATACCAAAATCCCAAAGAGAATAAAGTAGAGAAAATAAGCATGTTTATTTATGTCTAAATATATAGTGCTTATATAGAACTTACAGGTTCCATGATACAACTTTGGCAACATTGTTACTTAAAACAGTAAACAGTCAAATTCAAATTAAACAGTCAAATTTTCACTATAATTAGTTGTTGACTGTCCTTTTTTTACACATAAAGTTAAATCAAATGAAATTTACTAAAGAAGACATACGCAATATGAAAACTAAGTCCTCACTTTCTGATTTTAATGTGTAACCACTTTAACACATTCTGTGATGATTCAAATTCAACTGGGATTCAGCCATTGCAAATAATTTATAATTGTTTGTGGCCTCTAAAAGAAGACTTTTCCCTGTAATGGATCTAGAAACTAGTCACTTGTTTCTATGAACAAACCAGCTTAGGAGGTAATCGATAGTGTGTTCCTACAAATTATCTTATTTTGAAACCATTTGGTAATTGGTTCATCCTTCATGTTTTCCACTGAGAAGCTTTCAGTAAGAAGAAAATATTAGAGAGACACCATGTTTCTATAATAGAGGCAGACTGTATTTAAGACTCTTTTACTTCCTCTCCTTAGAAACTCTCTAGAAATTACAGCATCAGTGTGAAGTCTCAACAGTTGAACACTTACTGAGCATCTACCATGTGCCAAGCACTGTTTAAAGAGGATCTTACAGTCTAGTGAGAAAGGGACACACACACATGAAGTAATTTAAGTACGACATATAGTAGGTAAAGAGGAATTTGAATAGAAGGTTATGGCAGTACTTAGCCTGATATAAAGGCTTGGGTAAGGTCTCCTGAAGGAGATAACACCTGAGATAATTAAAGGATGAACAACAGTGAATACAGTGAAGGTTAGTACGACGTTTTGGAATAAAGAACAGCATAAGCAAAGGTATTGTAGTATAAAATAGTATGGAGGAGTTTGGTGGACAAAAATGCAAGAATACTATTTTTATTGTTACTGATAAAATTTGCCCATCATTTACCCCATATTAATGATTTACTAATCAATTAACATTTTTCTCTTGTTACCCTTGGTTATTTTTTCTCATTTTACATTTAAGGAAACTAAGAAGAAAGAAATGGATAATGTTTCTAAGGTCACATAACCAAGAGGTCACAAAGCTGACCAGGAATTTGAACCTGGAACTGACAGCCTGTAGAGCTGGAGGTCTTAGTCATTATGTTCCGTTACATATTATCTACTTATATGAGCCTTCCTTTGCCTAGATATATGAAGGTTGGGGCACATATATATGCTTAGTAGTTACTTTTTACACAAACACAAAAACATTTTGTGAATTCATTTGTAATGGCAATAGTCAATATCATTAATATAAACATTTTTAAAAGAGCTATTTGGATCAAGATAGAAATGCAAAGACTTGAAAAAGGCAGGTGACCAATTCAATGAGAGCAAGAATAAGGAGGAAAAAGAAAAGCTATATGGAAAATAAGGAACTCTGATGACCCCATCATTTACTAGTTGAGTGACCCAAGACCGTTTTTTTGAATCTTCTGATAAGCTTGTGGCAGATCTTCCCATGTACGTGTGCTTGGCATTATCCATTTAAGTAAATCTTTGTGTGTGTGTGTGTGTTTGTTGGAGTCTCATTCTGTCACCCAGACTAGAGTGCAGTGGCTGCTTCCGGCCACCGCAGCCTCGACCTGCTGGGCTCCGGCAATCCTTCCGCCTCAGCCTTCCAAGTAGCTGGAACTACAGGCACGCACTACCATGCCCGGCTAATTTTTGATTTATTGTAGAGATGAGGTCTTGCCAAGTTGCCCAGGCGGGTCTTGAACCCGCGGGCTCAGGCAATCCACTCACCTCAGCCTCCCAAAGCGCTGGGTTTATAGGCTGAGCCACTAAGCCCAGCTCATTTAAGTAAATCTTAAGGGAGGCCTATCCACACTGTTTTTGTGCAAAGTGGGCCTTTGAAGCCAGGGAAATGGGCCTGTTCTTTGTCCAAATACTAGTGAAATGTCTCAACAAAAGACGAACAGGGATGTATTGTATAACGGATTTTATCTGGTTTATAGACTATGCTCTACTCATAATCATTTGTCTTCTGGGGCTGCTTTTCATATTGATGATGATGATGTGATGATGACAGCAATAGTGAATATAAAACTTGCTATGGCCAGTACTTCATATATATTAACTTGTTCAAGTCTTTCACAGGTTAAAAATAATACAATATTGCACACATCAACTTAGCAGTAACAATAGTTAACACTTATACTATACTTACCGCATGCTAGACATTGTTCTAAGAACTTTACTATATTATCTAAATTAATTTTCATAAGAACCTAATGGTTGAGATACCACTGCTATCCTAATTCATTGATGAGTAAACTGAGGCTTAGAAAGGTTAAGTAAATTGCTTAAGATCACAGAGCACATTAAGGATACAGCAAGAAAGCAAACTCAGGCAATCAAATTTCCAAGTCTATACTCTTAATCACTGCCCTTCAGTATCCATCAAGATATCAGTTGTAACAACCAGGCTCAAACCATTTGCTGAATTTATCCCCCTTTCATCACCTGATAAGAACAGAAAAGTGATTATATCACAGGCTTAGACTGACAAACGAAAATATAATAATTATGGTCACCAGCTCTTCAGTTCTGCAGAAAATATAGATCAAATCCTAACAAAGAAATTATTACAGTCGCCAGAGACAAGGAACACAGAGTTACAATCTTCAGATTCAATGCTTTTCTTTAATGATTTTCAGAATCTAGGGTTAGACTATTGATATTTGTTAAGCAATGTCGAAGAGATGGTGTTGGTAAAAATCAGACAGCTGGTGTCCTGCCATCCAGATGTATGTGGTGTCCGTCTTGGAACAAGTATAATTTAGTTAAAAGTGATTAACATTTCATTATTTAAATGATGGCGAGGTAGTCTTATATCTATTTCATAAAAATTCAGGCCTAGTACTGCCATATCTTCCTGTTGTGAAAGAAGCCAGAAATTCAGAATTATGTGAAATATTTTGACAGCTTTCAATGTTGAGAATGAATTCAAAAATTGAAAAATGTTTTGCAGACAAGTAAATTTGTGGGTCAGTTTTGACTCACCAAAGTATACAATCCCTCACATAGTCTGTAGTCTTGTAACTTCTTATAACCTTATGAGATTTCACTGTTTCTTTCAAAAATTTAGACAGTTGGACTAATGAACTCTTAACTTCATCTCTAAACATCTTAGATTATTTGAAGACACTATTTTGTAATGTAAAAACATACCGAAGACAAGTGTGAATAACCTCATTGCCCAGAAAACACTATCAACTATCATCTCTGAAGGGGACATTAGAAATTATCTGAAATTTCTCCATCTCCCTCTCCACATCACACATTAAGAAATTACTCCAGGCCAGGCTTGGTGGTGGCTCAGTCTGTAATCCCAGCACTTTGGGAGGCCGAGATGAGTGAATTACCTGAGCCCGTGGGTTCAAGACCATCCCAGGCAAATTGGCGAGACCTCATCTCTACAATAAATAAACAAAAAAAATTAGCCAGGCATGGTAGCACACGCCTGTAGGTCTGGCTACTTGGAAGGCTGAGGCAGAAGGATCACTGGAGCCCAGCAGGTCGATGCTGGGATGACCACGAGAGTGCCACTGCACTCCAGCCTAGGTGACAGAGTGAGACTTCAACTCAAAAAAAAAGAAAAAAGAAAGAATTGCCCCAGAGACAGAAGATGGCTTGCCTACAACAGTGTTTCATTAATGGTAGGTTTTGAGCTCAAACACAAGTTTCGATATACAGGTTGAATATCCCTTATCCGAAATGCTTGAGACCAGAAGTGTTTTGGATTTCAGATTTTGGAATATTCACATTATACTTGTTGGCAGAGCATCCCTAATCTGGAAATCCAAAATCTAAAATGCTCCAATGAGCATTTCCTTTGAGCATTATATTGTGATTAAAAAGTTTTGAATTTTGGAGCATTTCAGATTTTGGATTTTTGGATCAGGGATACCCAATCTATATATCCCTTTCCCTCATCAACTAGCTTTCTTCATTCTGTCTTGGAAGTCCTTTGAGCTCCTGGATCTAACCATGCCTGTAGTTGTATCTGCATCAAGCTTTTCAATTACACACACCAATAAATCTCCCAACCTATTTTCTTTTGTTATTTAATCACTCGAACTGATCAAAACCAAAATAATCTGACTGATAGTGCCAAACAATGACTCCTTTCTACATTCCTGCTAACTCATGCCCCTCTTCAGATTGGAATGCCTGTTTTTCCTATGCTTACCCAAATCATACTAATTTTTAAAGACTTTTATCCATGAAGATTTTCTCTTCTAATCCTAAGTGTATATACAATCCTACATGTGCACGCTCTCTCTGTCTTGCTCTCTCTCTCTCTCTCTTCCCTACTTTAATACTTGTAATCAGTATCTTACATTTAAAATTATTCAACTTATTTGATATGTATGTATATTATCTTCAAAGCTAGGAAAAAAGTTCTTCCAGTTCAGGAACCATATCTCACAGGTACCTTTTGTTTCTGTCCCAGCCTGGGAGAGTCCTTAGTGCAATGAGTAACTAACTGGCCACTTATTTAGAGCTTAGTTCTAAGAACTCTCCTCCTCATTCCAATTTAAGCTTTTAAAAACACCTGGCCCCAAATCACATATTTCAATGTGACAGCCTATGACTGCATATTGAATTTGTTCTTGCAGGGGAAAGATCTCAAAATCATTCAACTTTTATCATTTTACACAGTGCAATTCTTCAGGAATGAAAGATTTAATTTCCTTTGTTCTTCAGTCCGGTTTTAGGGAAGTATAAAGCTATTCTAGGTGTGTAATGAGGCAAGAACCTCTCATTATTTTTTCAGTGTTCTGCATCTTCAGAAAGTCTCTGCTAGTATCAGTGCATAGCAGTTCCTTGCCATTGCACCAAGGACATGAGGGAAAATGCCAAAAAACATATCTAAATAATTCAATTTTTCCCCTGAAGAAAAGAGAAACACATAATTCTATCTGAAGAAAACCTGGTTTAACAGTTACTTAGTTTCCTCAAAATGTTAGAATATTTTATTTTTTTGAATGAAAATATATTTTGCATTAATATAGCAAAGCTAATAATTTTGAATAGTGGAGCAAACCAAGTGCCTCAAAGCATATCTTAATAGATGATCACTATTTCACTATTATTGGTTTAAAGTAAACACACACACACACACACACACACACAGTTAACTAGCACAAGTTCTTAAATTGTATGAAAGGTATGGCTATTGAGTATTGCCCAAGTGAAATCAAGTAAATGAATAAAATGAATTTCTATGAATTTCTATGGCTCAGAGTGACTCAAAAGTAGCCAGCATTTCGTGGGAAGATATATACTGAATCACATGGAAATGAGTAGCTTGAACTCACATTTGGTCCACTCATAAAGTCTTCTTGAATGAAACAGGAGTAGTCAGGTAGACACAATTTTAGGCTTGCCCCTTTCCCTCATCAAACACATATGTGCACCTACAGACATGCATATATGCACACCTACATTGCACACATAATACTCATTTTAGGCTATTTGTAATCCAGGAACTATGAATAATTCCCACCCAATTAAAAAATGGATTTTGTCAATCTAAATATTACATGAATTGTTTACCATGCCTGCCTTTACATTGCCTACTTACAGCTAGTTCACATGAGGTAGCCACCCAACACCGTTACTACATAATTTAGAAACATATGGTGTAGCTTTGCCATGCCAACTTCTAGGTATTCACTCTACCATTCTGACAAAAGAAAGTTAAAAAAGCAAAGAGCTGTTTTCCAAATTGTCATTTATGAACAGCCAAAACATATTGTTACAGTCTGGTGGGGAGATTTTGTTTTGGTCATAAATTATCAGTACCATCATGTTATATTTAAATTCTCAGAAATGTAAGCAAAATAGACATATAAATGACAAAATACTTCTTTCAAATAGTCTGTTTAAAGCCCCCTCTTTTAATTGGGAAGACAATTGGAATGTACTCTTTCTCCCAGCAAAAGTAAAACCAGAATAATTAACTTACCAAAATTATCCAAACAATGGTTCCCTCTCCCTGTGCTCCTTCTCAATTTTCTTCTGAGCTGAAACATTTTCTCCCCCACCCCCTGCAGTTTGAACCACATAGAAAGGCTGACACAGGGTACCTGGTCCATTATCAGGGGCAGAGGCCAGCTAGAAGCCCAAACTTCAACTGCATGCAGCCTACTTATATAGTAAATCCTCATTTGTACCCCAAAACTCTAAAATTATTTTTTTAAGATAGCCTAACACAGTTTGGTGTTTAGATTGATCAGCTAACAGCTCATTTCTCTCCTTCATATTCTTTATGAAGTTACTACTTAAGTGTCCATTTTGCCCGTGACTATATTCAATGGGTGTTCAGAGGAAGAGGGATAGGCTTCTCTCACCTCAAACAGAAATAAACCTGGGTAAAGAAGTATACTTGATGTGTTGTCAAGATGCTAGGATTCTGTTTTTATCCTGAAATATTCCTGACTAAAGTTTCATATTTAAAATATAGGATTTGAAATCAGAATGTCCCACATCTCAATTCCCACTCGTACCTAGCTACACGATGCTTGAGGCAAATTACAAAGCCTCTCCCAATGTCACTTTTCTCTTCTAAAAACAAGGATAACAATCTGTACATTGTTAGAGTTATTAGATTTTTAAATGATCTAAGACATTTCAGTAAAAATTAAGGAAATTCGAATAAACTACAGCCTTTAGTTAGTAATAATGCATCAATATTGGTTCTTTAATTGTAATCCATGTTCCATAGTACTGTAAGATATCAGTAGGGGAAAATGGGTATAGAATATATGGGAAATACTCAATTCTCAATTTTTCAGTGAATCTAAAACTGTTAAAAAAAATAATAAACTCTTTTTTAAAACGCATCTATGTGCTTGCACATAGTGAGTACCTGAAAAATGGTAGCCAGTGTTATTTTTCCCAATTCAGCAATTATTTTTCATATCTCTCTCCCTCTCCCTTCCTCCTCACAGCCCCCCCCCCCCTGTCCCTTTCTCTACTTCATTTTTCCTCTGGCTTTTTCTAGTTTATCCATTTCTATTCTACAAACTCTAGTTTACTTTATAATTAGTTGATCTTTCTCCAAGACTAATTTTAGCTCATCAGTTCTATTTGCTGGCCTTACATTTCTATTGTTGGCTTTACATGATTATGCAAACTTTGTAATTACTTTTAGTTATTGTTTTTTTTTTTTTTTTTTTGGTTGGAGCCTCACTCTGTCACCCAGACTGGAGTGCAGTGGCCGCTCCCGGCCACCGCAGCCTCGACCTGCTGGGCTCCGGCGATCCTTCCGCCTCAGCCTTCCAAGTAGCTGGAACACCTGGCTAATTTTTGATTTAGTGTAGAGATGAGGTCTCGCCGAGTTGCCCAAGCAGGTCTCGAACCCACGGACTTAGGCAATCCACTCACCTCAGCCTCCCAAGGCACAGAATTACAGGCTGAGCCACTGAGCCCGGATTTTTTTTTTTTTTTTAAGTGAGTGCTCCAAGCTTTCTACTTGAAGAACAAAATACTCTTTTCCAGAAAGGCACTAAAAACATAAAGATACATCAAATAATTTTTTTTTTTGTAAAAGGGAAATGTGTATTTAGCTTCCCTGTAGAGCCAACAGTCCTACAGTAGCTTTGTTGGGATATGTATTTAGCACTTGTTTGCTGTGACAACTAAAAAATAGTTTGACCAAATGCCAGTGTTATGAATCTGTCCTGGAGTCTCTCTGATGTTAAGGTCATGTGTGAAAAACAGAACAAGCTTGCCCCTCAAAATCACAGCTTTGAATGGATTCAGGTAAAACATACAATCAGATCAGAAAAACTTGACCTCATAGTGATCTATCTCAGATGGTTGAAGGTTTGATTTAGAAGAACTGAGATCTCTGTGGGATTTTTCTCCATACTAGTGCTGGACTTAAGCATCTATTTAAAGTACAGAGCTCTAGAGACTTTGATAAATGGAAGGTTTAAAAAAATTTTTTTTTAATTTTAAGTCACAACAGTTTTCATTGCCAAGGGAATACGACTTTGCTGGTGCTGTTATCTTCAGGATAGATTTTGGAAATAGAATTTCCCATACTATAAAGACAATTACCATAATAATTCCAATCCGCAATGTCAGGCCCTCTGGACCCAACATCCAACTTTAAAACAATATCCAAATAACTTTTACTGCTCTGAGGATACTTTTGCTCAACCATAGTCTAAAATACAGATGGAAAAAGCAAGGGGCCAACAATACGGATGGAGAATGGTGTGTGTAGCTCTCCTTCCGTCTCTCCCTTAGGAAGTGAGTTTTATCTTTTCATGAAACTGATACGCAAGCTTGTGATAGCTGAAATAAATCATCAGTGCTGGGTGGTGTGTGTACATATACAGGCAAAACAAACAGAGAAATCTGTGCTAACTCAAGATAAGGGTGGATAAATACAGAAAGCCTAACACTCCACTACAGCAACATATAATTCAGTCTTAAATGGCAGCAACGGAAAAATTATTTTAAGACTATAGTCTCACAGTCTTGACGGGGTTAGGGCTGACTTCTCACATTGCCCCTTGGGGGCTTGACTGGCTTTTCTGCTAGCTCAAGTGCTGCAGATTTATATAAGAGAAAATAGAACACTGACTTTATTCACTAATTCACTCTAACTGGGTTCTTGACTGCTTCTCTTCTGGTCCCCTGCCACTGCCCCTCATCCTGCAGTCTCCCCAGGCCCTCCCTTTCTCTAGCTGGAAAACAGCTGATAGAAATAGGCGCCCTTTTTTCTTCTTTTCTCTTTTTTTTTTTTTTTTTTTTTTACATCAAAGCTGCCTCAGCCTTGCCCCAGCCTCAGACACAAAAAGCTTTTGATGCCTATAATTGCGAGGCTTTTTGCAGCTGTACTCTATCAAGCCAGCAGTGGCAGGACTTGAGGACCTCGGTGAGCCAGAAGGTGGCGGCGAAGTCACCTTGGGAAGAGGAGAAGAGGGTCAAAGAAAGGAAAGTGAAGGACCTGACCCCAGCGAAGGACCAAAAGGCGTGCCCCAGCTTTAGGGTCAGTGAGAAAGGACCAGGGGGCTGGAGAGAATACCGGCCACAGGGAAGCAGCGCCCGAGGACCCTTAGGCGGCCCTGGTCGGCGATCAGCTGACCAGGGCAGGGAGAGAAGTGTGCCTTTCGCGGAGTCACGGGAAGCTTCGCCTCCACGGCTGGCTTTCTCCCGCCTGCCCCTGCGGTTGCTCTTTGCCCCAGCAAGCGGAGCGCGGCTGCAAGACGCTCTTCCCTCTCCACCCTGGCGCCCCCACCTGCCGGGTGTCCCCGCCCGCCGAGCGCACGCCCAGGA
>NW_007225430.1:147612-148107 GCF_000164805.1 Carlito syrichta
CCGCCCGCCGCTGGAGAGGGCTGGGAGCCCTGCGAGCGAGCAAGGCCTCGCTGCGCGCCTCGGGCTGCAAGTCACTCCCAGAGCCTCTCGGGTCACAAAGCGGGACCTGCCTGCCCTGCTCCCCGGCGCTCCCGGGTTGGGAGACCCGCGCACGCGGCGGCGCTCCAGGCCCCTCGCCGGTCCCAGGCAGCGCCTGGTGCGCCCCGGGCTGGGCTGGGGTGGGCCGGGCCTGGCCAAGCCCTGCGGCTGGGAGGGTGCCTCGTCGCCCTTTCCCCAGGGCGCGGTCTCCACCTTCCTCTGCTCCTCCTCGCCAGCTGCGCCGCCAGCTCCCATTGTTCGCCCCGCCCGCCTGGCGACGTCCCGGCGCCGCTCCCCGGGCCTCCCAGGCGCACCTACCTTCTGCTGCCGGCGAGCCATATCGGTGGGCTGCTTGGCGTTGAAGGGGTAGGCGATGCAGCGCATCACGAACACATAGAGCTGCAGCCTCTTCTTCCT
>NW_007225430.1:148413-217006 GCF_000164805.1 Carlito syrichta
TGGGAGACAGGCGCGCGCCAGACGCGGCCGAGCCGAGCACCTCTTTGCCGCTTTCCTCCTCCACGATCTCATCCGATTCCTCTTCGCTGGACGAAGGGTCCAGCATGGTGGCACCTGGGGAGCGGGGTCCCTGGAGCCCCCGGCTTGGAGTGCAAAAGGCGGGGGGCGCTGGAGGCAGCCGGGGGTCAGCTCTCCCGGGTGGGCGCTTCTCCCCAGGTCAGGGAGCGAGCGCGCCGCTGTTCAGCCTCGGCCGCCGCCGCGACCGCTTCCTCCGCCCGGCGATCGTGAGCCGGGCTCAGACCCAGGAGCGCGAGGGGAGGAGGGGAAGGGAGAGGTGCGTCCGTGGACCCGAGGTGGGCAAAGGGGAGAATCAATTGCGAGCCCCGAGCCCGCAGCCGGATGCCATCTGCAGCCGCTGAAGGAGGCGCCTCCAGAAAAGATGCCGAGTGTTGCAAGCTGTCGTTTCAGCCAAGAGCCGAAGAGGCATCTTGCCGATTGGGGAGGGAGCGGCGCTTACGTGTTTATTGGTTTAACTCTCCCGTGTCCGCGGCGTAAAGGGCTGCTGCAGAGGGCTGGAGGGGGATAGAGCGCGGAGTGTCCCCAAAGCCTCAGAGCCTCACTACTTCTGACCCTAGTGCCTTGCCACCCTCCTTGTCCCCTGTCTTTTGAGGATAACTTCCTCCTTGATCTCCAGCTTTCATTGCCTCGACCCCTCTTCCCCTCCCGCGGACAAAAAGTTCTTGGGGAGGGAGAAATAGAGAAAGCAGTAATGATTTCTCGCCAGCCGAGGGTGAGCCGTCTGTTTGGAGACGCTAAATCCAGAGGTTTCACTTAAAAGGAAGTCCTCGAGATCCCACACGTGAAAGAAAGGGTCCATCTCCTACCCGCTGGTTTCCTTACACCTGGGGCGTGTGTTGGGGCGGGGGGGGGGGGACAGGGAAGCGTGTTTGTCCCACCTGTGTAAACTCTGATTCCAGCAACTTGTTCCACGTGCGCCCACTGTAATTAAAATAAAAGTGAATCAGATTTTTAGTGGATTGGTGTTTAAGTAGACAACGTAGCTCAACCGTTTAAGTAGAATCTTCGCCCTCGCCAGAAAAAAAAAAGCTATGATGAATCTTTAAATCTCAAGAACTGGGATTACTTCCTGCTGAGGTAAACCCGCCTCGAAACAGAAGTGTTTCTCAGCTTTTCTATTCTGGCACGCTAGAGGATCTGGGTGGAGGAGTAGGGACCCCGAGATCAGACAAAGACACCCCCCAGAACTCAGCGGCGTCAACGTCTAATGAGGACTGTCGCACTATCTTCACCTCTGCCTTTCGGGTAAACTATTAATACAAAGCAGCAGATGGTGCCTTCCTTCCCCCTGCTCCTTTCACTTAGGCCAATAAACCCGGGAAACGAGGGAGCTGGCCAGCGTGCTGAATCTAATGGGCGAACCGCAGAGGGGTTGAAAACCAACACAGGTCATCTTCAGACTTAGGCTATCCAGTGACCTCTCCACCTTAGCCCACTCCATCGCCTATATTGACGCATTTTCTAGTTCTCTAGTTATGCGTAGAAACTCGTGGGAGTGATTGAAATAGTGTAGCCTGTGTTCAGAGTTTACATTACATTTGTCTTTACTGTAATTTTCCAATTTACCCTGAGTTTTACAGTAGGCTTTAATATCAAAGTGAAACTTCCTGAATAACCTGTTTAAGACCTGAAGATGAACTTTGAGCAACATCTATTTTCACATCAGCTTCAACAATTCTGTTTGATCCTTTGAGTTAAATACTTGGATGGCTTGTATTTCACTTTACCACCATACTCACCCCAAGGACATGGTTTCTGTGGCCGCCAGATGTTCTCTCTCAATTTAAAATTTAAAAAAATGGAATAATATGGGAATTATTACAATTTGGTGGTCCTCAATTTTGATTCTTCTAAAGAAGTAAAAGATATTCAAATCACGTTATACTGGTTTTCCTAGAACAGAAAATATAGCAGGCCAGTCAATCAGCAGCCTTTATCCAGCACTTTTTAATTAAGTGAAAACTGTTCTAGGTGTTTGGAGAAGATGGAATTTTCAAAACATATTATCTTAAAAAGTTTATAATCTCCTTTGGGAGATACAACATAAACATGTAAAACAATATTAACAACACTTACTTCAAGACAACATATCAACAAATCTAGATCAGTAACCTACAAAAATCTTATGTAAAGGAAGCAACTTGAACCAGGCTCAGTGGCTCAGCCTGTAATCCTGTGCCTTCGGGAGGCTGAGGTGAATGGATTGCCTGAGCCCGCAGGTTTGAGACCCGCCTGGCAACTTGGCGAGACCTCATCTCTACAATAAATCAAAAAATTAGCTGGGCATGGTGGCACACCTGTAGTTCCAGCTACTTGGAAGGCTGAGGCGGAAGGATCGCCAGAGCCCAGCAGGTCGAGGCTGCAGTGGCCGGGAGTGGCCACTGCACTCCAGTCTGGGCGACAGAGTGAGACTCCAACTCAAAAAAAAAAAAAAAAAAAAAAAGGAAGAAACTTAAAGTAAGAGAATCATATATTTCTCAAAGAAGAGAGTTAAATTTTAAAGGAGAAACCCAGTGCCAAACTTGGTGGCTTGTGCCTGTAATCCCAGCTACTACAGACTAGAAGGATCTCTTGAGGCCAGTTCAGAAGTTCGAGACCCCTCTCTCTAAAAAAATAATATTCCAGCCTGGGCAACATAGCAATACTTCCATCTCTACAAAAATCAAAATACTAGCTGAGTATAGAGGCACTTGCCTGTAGTGCCAGGTACTCTGGAAGCTGAAGCACCTAAGGATTTATATCCTCTCTTGAACCCAACAGTTCAGTGCTGCAGTGAGCTATGATTGTGCTACTGCACTCCAGCCTAGGCAACAAATCAAAACCCTGTCTCAAGATAAATGAAACAAAATAGGAGAAAGAAAACATATAAATGGATGGTGAAAATAGAAAATATTACACGTGAAAAAATGATTTGCAAAGCCATATTGTAATAAGGCAAGGAACCAAGTAAGGTTAAAGAGTTTTATGGAGATAATGTATTAGTAGGTAAGGGTGAAGGGAGGAGGAACAAAAGCTGAATTTACAATCCATTCTGCAGCTATAATTCATTTGGATAAATGGAGAGACCATATTTAGAATACAAATAAATGAGTTAGTTAGGGGCTATGTGGTGATTTGGGGGAGGGGTTGTTGTTGAGGGTCAAAGGTTATTTACTGCTTAAATATTTTTTCCTTAAGTAACTTTAAGCATTTAAATATTATCACTTCAGATGCTGGTGGCAGAGTAACCATGAATTCCGTCTACAGAGTCATTTGGAATTTCTCAATTACTGTAATAAAGTTTTGTTTAGTTTTGTATTTTTATAAATTCCTTTGGGGTTATGTGCTTTTTCCAATCACAGTCATTAATATAGAAATTTAACCTTTTGTTAATCATATAAATCTATGTTTTGGGTATTAAATATAACATCACTTAGATAAATCTAACATACTTCTCAATTCTCCTCCCCCACAAGAGTATTCAAAGAGGTTTAAACAGACTTTACCAGAAATACCTGTCTATATATTTTTTCAAATGGTGTGCATTGTTTTGGTTTTTTTTACACCCTTTTAAAGACATCTCTTACCTTTGCTGAAAGTCAATTCAATGTTTTTGGAGATATGGTTACATTTACTATGTTTGTTATTGTTGACAATAAGATACACCAATCAGAACTTCTTAGGTATCAGAATTAGGAGAAGTGGCTTCCCTAAATGTGCATTTTCATGTACAGGAAAAAAAAATGACCACAAAACAATCCAAAGTCTCTTAACTTTTGTCTACTTCTTATTACCATCCATATTCTTATTTTAAAAAATACAATTTCACCATAGATCCTGATACACCTAAGGATTTATATCCTCAGGCTGTTTTAGGGGCTTGCACGTTTGTCCCACATTCAGTTCTGCTTTGTAGGAAACTTGGGTAACCTCAAGGTGATGGAATAAATTTTAATCATCCACCTGGAGACCACATCATGAAAGTTTAAGTCATAATATTGAATTTTTGTAATCCCGCTCACCAAAAGTAAAGTCTAGAGAAAATGAAAATGACAGACACTAAACCAGTGTTTTCTAATCTAAACCTGAATGATCTCATTCTTCTCTGAAGTGTTTACTGTGATGTGTCAAAGGCCACAAGTGTGAGAAAATATCTGACTCATTGGAAGTCGATAGACTTTAGTGAAAAACAATCATTTCTTCATGTCACTGACGAAACATGTTTCAATCAAATATAACTGAACTTAATGCTCATTTTGATTTTCTGAATTTACTACTAGAAGATAGTTTAGCCAGACTAAACCTTTTTAAAAAAAAACTCATAAATTTCATAGTATAGATGTAATGTTTTCATCTAATCAATATTTTTTAATTTTCTAAATTATAAAATTAACCCACAGTCTTCAAAAATGGATAATCTGAACCTTATAGCATGCCTTATGACTTAGGTCAAATGAAATGCTTGAGCTCTCAACCCAGGAAGTTCTGCCTTTGCCACTTAAAAACAGAGTTATCCTGAGCAAATTGTTTAATGACTCAGACTCAGGGTCCTCATCTGTAAAATGAGACTAGTAGTACACATGTCCCTTGGAATGTGATGAAAAAAAGTAGATAGATGATATATAAAAAATAATTTTCAACAGATTTTAGCTTTAAATTTTTTTTCAGTTGACAAGAAAGGGACTTGTAATAAATAAGATGACTAGAAATTAGACACAAATAATTGGAAGGAAAGCAATAAAAAAAAAAATCAAATGACCCAGAAATAGATCCTGAGTAATGAAAATTTACTTATTTATTTAATTGATCCCAGTCTTGTTTTAGATAGTATTGTCAGAGACTTAGAAAATGGAGTACTTTGTTTGAGAAACCTACTTTTCATTATTAATCTTTATCAAATTATGATTCTTGCTAAAGTGAAATGAAGTGGCTTAGGATGGAATTAAAAGATAATCATAAGGCTAAAAATAATAGAAATCAAGCCACACAAAAACATCTTTCACTCCAGACAATGAAACATGTTTTGGAATGATAAATAATATTGCTTGAGAATTGGTTTTGGAAAGCCACTTTAATTACTTTAAAAAATGAAAAAATGGAACAACGCATTTTACAATAAATATTTAACTCAAATTCTGAAAATGACTATTCTCAAAGGTGATCATGTTTTTTCCATACACAATTTCTTTTAGTAGAAGTGGAAGCTGGATGTGGTATGGATTGAATTGCCACTTATGCTGGTATTTATGTGGACAAGATGGAGAGTTTTGTCATTTTGCACTGACTCTGAAATATAATAACATGTCAGCAAAGAAAAGGGAAAAAAGTACCCAAAGAGCTGTTTCCACATGATAAGATATTAGGTAGATAATTTGCCTAGTTAGCCCAATTAGCCAATTAGATTTGCCTTGATAAATGCTGTTAACATTTTTATATTCACCTTCTTAAAATAATTATCTGAGTTGATTGGGTTATGGTTAATTGTTTTCATAAACTACAGTGACTTTAGACTGGAAGACCTTTGTAAATTGTAGATAGTAATGACTGAAATCAGAGTATGGTTTATGTAAACATGCTTGCTTTCAGTTTTAAATAAGTAAAAATTAAGGGTTTCTTAATTTAGGCTGCCCTGAAACATGTGGATTTTATCCAATCTTTTGGAGGAAGAAAGTCAAGAAAGGGAAATTGAGAGTCTTAATGAATAAAGGAAAAGTAAGAAAAATGTAAGCACAGGTCCCGATCAAGGAGCAGACACTACTATCTGGGTTAGGGGTCATTAAGGATAAACATATTGGGGGAAATGCTCTAAACCAGCTCTGGTTACCTATATGCCAAACCAAACTAACAAAAGAGAAGCTCACAGATTAAGGCCTGGGCTTTGCTCATCAAAGTATTCTTCCTCTTCTTTTTCTTCTTCATATTTCCTCCATATTAGAGTCCCCTATTCCATTGTCTGTGAGAACTTTATTACTCTTTTCTTGTTTCTTTCATCAGTAGGAACTTTCTGCCCCAGTCGGGTTCCAAAATAACATTTAATGAGATGCTTACATGCGGTTATTTATCACTCACAAGTTGTACCTAATGATTCACCAAGAGAGGCGAGAAACTTCTGTAAGAACTTGGAGTTACATTATGATGGAGTTTGATAAATTCCAACCAGGCATTTATGAGTGTACAAATCCTATTATTTTATTGTTCTTCATCCCGTGTGGGTCTTGAGAGAGTTATACAAAGGGAAATAGCACATAAGAGTTATAGTGGCATTATGATGATAACTGGAACAGGGCTCAATACTTCTCCCAACACAGAACTCTGATAACCTCTGGTGATCATGTATTTTTGGCTTTATATCTAAGCATAATCTCTGCCATCATCAGCCAGAATTTGTAGCTTCATATTTTACTATCCTCTGGTCAGTTACAAGGTAGAGGAAACATAACAATTAGGCATGTCTGCAAAACGAGAGATAGAAGGGCCTGTCCCCAAGATTGCAAGTATTGGAATCTATTCACCTCAGTCACATGGAAGAAGAAGATAGAAGAGAGACATACATGAGTGATAGACCTCCTTAATGTGAAGACCAACCCACTAGCAAAATTGCCTCAACTGACAAACTTCACCTGATAAATTGCATTAATATTCCCTATTCTTGAGGAGGAGATAGAAGTGACTAGAAAAACAGGCTGGCAAAGAGCCAGGAGCTTGCCTTTGTAAGAGAGAAAAAGATTTATTTTTTTTCTTACTTATCATTAGGTTTATGGTTGAGTTCCCTTTAATAAAAGACTGATTAACAAAAGAAAGGCATACACATTTATTTAATATAAATTTTACATGACACAAGAGCCTTCAGAAATGAAGACCCAAAGAAACAGGGAATAGTGCCAAAATTCCAAATAAATAAAAAAATTTTTATGCTTAGTTTTGATGAAGCATGTCATAATTGAATGAAGAGGGTATAATCTAAGATAGTAAAGTGGGGTGACCTAGGAAAGCCTCTTTGTTCAGATTCTTCTCTGTGTCCCTGTGTCTTTAAAGATAAGGACATTTCTTCCTCTGAGCATAGGGTGAGCCCTCTCACGTGAGGATCTTATGATGTGCTTTAGAGGAAGTTCAGAGGATTCTCCTAAGTTTTATGACTAGAAATGAAGGGCAGAAAGGTGAAAGTAACTTCCTACTTTTACTGTTTTCTCAAACGCCAAAGTGCCATATCCTGGGGTGACATGACCTGAACTCTATCACCTTTCTTTCTGAAAGATCAGAACCTAAGTTAGTACTTTTCTCCAAGTGGTTCAGCCTCTTTGACTACTGATTATTCTGTGTTGGGAGCCGGCCATGGAGGCCCACCTGAACGTTAGGGATCAAGGTGGGCTGTGGACCCTGAGACCACTAGGATGTGTTCAGGAGCTGTTGGCCCATTTCCTCTTCCCTTTTTTGCTATTTGGCACATCTCATCAGAAGGAACTTTGGTGATCTAAGCATGAAGCTCTGAATGTTCGACAGGCATGGCTAACTTCAGGAATCCGTTGTTCCTGTTTCTTACAGACTGCAGTTTTGGCTTAGGTATTAGATATAATTCAAACTCAGGTCACATTTGGGAGCCTTCTATATGGTACAAGCTTCTTCATAAGATTTAAAAGTATATTTGTAGAATTAGTATATACATATGGAGAGCTGTTTTCAGCTTTAGATGGTATAGATGATTATCTAGATTTACCAGAAATGGCCCAGCACGAACTTTGGACTGGGCCACATTCCTAAGGGCCCAGTGTGCATTTTGGACTGGGCTGCATTGTTTTAAACCAGTTTTAGCTACAGTTAGTATAGGGTTTTTCTACTTATTATAGAAATTGAATTTATTTTACTCATAGAAAATATTGTAGAATAGGTCATGCTAACGTCAGGGAATTATGTTAGTTCAAGCATGATCAAACATGATATTTTGAGGCTTAATAAGAATACAGATAACTTTAGAAATTTGATTGTTCCCATTCTCTACTATTGAGGTTTTGGCCTTAGTACAATTTATAGTTTATATTTGGGTTTTATTTTTAGAAGCTTTATTGCTGATGATCAGCTTTATATATTAGGATTAGGAATTAGAAACTTTTATAGAAGTTAAGATAGATACATAGGATTTTAGAATAGCCATTTTGTTAAGAGATTGTAATCAATTGTTCCTAGAAATGGCCCAGCGTGATCTTTGGACTGGGCCACATTCTTCAGGAACTGGTTTGAGCTATAATTAAGACTTTTTATAGTGCAGGTAGAATTAGCCCGGAATGAAAAGGGATTAGGATTTAAGTTAGTTATTAGGTTTTGTGTATGCATAAGTTTTAAAAATTATTGATTATTAGAATATTATGATGTTAGAATTGTTGAATTGTTTTTGAGGAAAATTAACCAAGCATAAGAAACAGTGAGATAATTTTGGGATTGTCCTTCCTCATGCTTGGAAAAATGCTTGGTGTGTGGGGGACGCCCCTCATCCACCTGGCTTTGTGTTCACGTGAAAGACTTGTGATTTAACCTGTGAAAATTTGGGATAAAAGACTTATGGTTTGTCCCATTAAATGGCTTCTGCACTGGACAGGAATCCAGTCTCTTTCTTTCTTTCTTTTAATATCTATCCTTCCAACAGAATCGGCTTCTGCACTAGACAGAGTTCAGTCTCTTTCTTTCTTTCTCTTTATATCTATCCCTCCATCTTTCTTTCTTTTATATCTATCCCTCCAGTTTAATCACCGGCGACATCTTTCCTACCAGGGACCCCCAATATCTGCAAGGGCTGGCCCCCCACAGTTCTGTAATGAAGAATCTGGATAAACTCCTATAATTGCTCCTCAAGAGTAAGTTTATTTTCATCAATTTTATTTATTTGGAATTTTGGCACTATTCTTGACCATATCTTTGAAGGATGTAATGAACTAATGCATGTGTGCGTTTAGAACAAAGTGTAACCCATAGTAAACTTCCAATAAATGCCAGTGAAGATGGTGTTACTGTTAATAACTATCTTTTATTCCAAATAACAAGGCTGAGCTCTACTTTTTTGAAAGGGGGAGAGGGCATAGTTTACTAAGCCCAGCGAGAAATTTTTGCCTCTTGAGAGGAAGTTCACTTAGGACTTGCAACCTATAAAATGCTGTGAGAGTCAACACCAGGGCTGCAATACAGGTCTTGGAGGGAATGGGTCATATGTTCTTTTTTGAGTCAGGATCTCACTCTGTTGCCCAGGCTAGAGTGCAGTGGTATAATCACTGCAGCCACTTGGGCTTAGGAGATCTTCTGCCTCAGCCTCCCAAGTAGCTGGGACTACAGGTGTGTGCCACCACACTTGGCTAATTTTTTGATTTGTCATAGAGATGAGGTCTCACTATGTTGCCTAGGCTTGTCTCAACTCCTAGGCTCAAGCAATCCTCCTACACTGGCCTACTAAAGTGCTTGAATTACAGGTGTGAGCCAGTCACTGTGACTGGCTTTCAATAGAGATTTAATATCTTCTTCTGCACTCTGATATCCTAGAAGTTACTAGTACCTAGAAGGTACTAGTATAAGGAAGAGAGTCAAATGAAGGACAGTGACAAGTAATTAGGCTGGAAGAGTTGAACAAGAATCTAAGGTGAAAACCCTTGGAGTGTGTTTGAGCAGCATATCAACTACCATGGAGATACTGTTCCACCTTTTTCTTGCAGGACCTTACTTCACACCATAAAAAGACCTTGGACTGGTGAAAATCAGTCTCCATTTTAATCAACGCATTATAGGAAAAGCAACAAATATTTAGAAAATATTCTGCACTCAGGGTCAACTCATGATAGAGAGGCTGCAAAAAGTTAACTCTAAACCATAAGGCCTTCTCTTTCCTTGCATTATTATTTGTACTGTCCAAAAAATTGAGAGCCCTATGAGTCATTTGTATTGCCAGACATTTAAGCAGCCCATTTACTACACAGTAGCAATAACCCATTTGATTACTTCAGGAAATGTGTGGAAAAGGGAAAACCTTTTGTGTGTGATGATGCCTTCAGGCAATGGGTTGAGTAATCACATAAAACAAATAGTCATTTTTTGTCCATCCTTACATATGCATAAGCTTTGATGACTTCACAGATGGTGGAAATGACCTCATCATGGAGTAACTTCATCCTGCGGCTCAACTATGTTTCAGGGTTATTGTGGGCAACTAAGTGTTCAGTTCCTTACTGACATTTTACTAGTTGGGTGATGAAAAGTGATGAATGTTCAAATTGTACCCAAATTCATGAGACAAAATACTTTAAAATAAGTCTGCTGTAGGAGTAAGTAGTTCAAAAATATTTATACAAAAATGGTAACCTGTTAAGGGTCTGGTTTTTTCCCCCTAAATTTGCCAGGCTGAGTGGCATCTGGGTGACAAAGGGACATTTCTGGGGTCCCTGATTATCTTTATATTTCACAATTATCAATATAGTCCCAAGGTCAAATATCTGTTTTTTTTGTCCTCAAAATTACTCTTGTTATTGTCATGTTTTGTACATTGATTTTTAATTCTTACAGACAAAACTCTCAGGGTAAAACATGTCCAGATATCTCCTGTTTTATTCATTTAATCATTTCTAGAATGAAAACGATCTCGTGGACAGAGAATCTAAAACACCCAATATTGCATGAAGAGTACAAGTTATGCCTTTGGAATCAGACAATTGGGTTCAAATCTTGCCTTTACCCACTGTGCGACCTTGGAAAAGATAGTTGATTCTTTGATCCTCAGTTCTTTAACCTTGAAATCAGCAATAAAATATGAACAATGCATAGAGTTTTTGTCACAATAAATCAAGTTAATGCATCTAAAATGCTTAGCACATCAAAGGTCTTTGAGCACTAGGAAAAAATAAAAAATAAAATACTTGGCCAGACATGGTGGCTCACACCTGTAATTCCAGCACTTTGGGAGGTGGCAGCGAGAGGATTGCCTGAGTCCAGGGGTTCAAGACCAGCCTGGGGAACTTGGCGAAACCTTTTCTCTACAATAAATCAAAAAATTAAATGGGCATGGTGGCGCGCGTCTGTAGTTCTAGTCACTTGGAAGGCTGAGGCAGAAGGATGGCTTGAGCCCAGCAGGCAGAGGCTGCGGTGGCCGTGAGCACGCCACTGCACTCCAGCCTAGGTGACAGAGTGAGATGCTGACTTAAAAAAAAAATGCTTAGCACAATGTGTGGCATATATTTAGGAAATAAAGGCTATTATCAATATTAGTCATGCACTGTGTCCTACTAAGTAGGAGAACTATAAGTAGGAACATGTTCAGAATTTGCCTTCTGCAGAGAAGTCAGGTCATGTCAGAAAAGCCTCTGCAAAAATTCTATTTTGTTATCAAGAACTTAACTTTTCATCCCAAAAGAACTTCAGTTGATGTAGCTTATAAAAATACACAAAGCTATCATTATATATTTTATCAAAATTCATCTCAGGAAGAACTTATTTGCCAAATGACCATGAAATAAGATGTTATAAACAGACATGTAATGAGGTTGACATTCCTGGAAGAAAAAAGAAAGAAAAGGCCATTCAAACATTGCTTTTTGAGGGCTCAGCTAAATAGTTTTCAGAAAGAGCTTCCACTAGCTAGTATTTGCATAACAAAAAGATTCCCCCACCTTCCTATAGTCTTATTTGCAGATCCCAAGTAGAATATTTATTAAAGTCTAGATGCAATTAAACCTTTTGTGAAATTTATGTTTGATCATGAATAGGGGTGAGTCAGAAAGTCTGTGAACAAGACTGCAACACAAAGGAAAGTATACAAGAAAGTATTCTCATCTTATATTTAGCAATGACATTCAAATGACAAAAAAGAGAGACAATTTTGGAGTAAAATGCAGTTTTCCATTGAGTGTGTTCATCACTAATCTCGGTTTCTTTGTTTATTGCTCTCATTAATTCAGCTAACTAACATATGCTGGGAGTTGGAACATTTGCTTATCAAATGGTGATGGGAAAGGTAGTCTTGCCCTAACCTAATCTGTCTGGATTCTGAAAGTGCTTTATTATGAAAGGAAAATATAGTGAGACCTCAAATAGTGTGTTTGTCATTAACATAACAAAAACTGTGCTTCAGATTGCTGCAGAAATATGCTATAAAATCTAAGCTTTTAAAAAAGTTTCACTCTAGAAACTTAAGAGGAAGTATACTCTCACCTCTATTACTGTTCTGATTTAGGAATTCTTTTTAAAGAGTCTATTTTTACTATGAACATTTTGAAGATGGGGTTCCTAACGAGTTTACCAAACCTGGAGAAGGAATTTGGACGGTCAAACAGGGCAATTTTTTTTAAAGCATAAAAGAGGTCTTAAATTAGTCAAATAATTTATTCAAAATTTTGGAGAGATCATAAAAGAGTTATACATCTGAACGGTTTGACTGAGTCAAAGAGAACCAATTTTCTCTTACTATGATTTTGTAGGTTTAAATTTCTCAGTGTAATTTTCCTGCCACCTGAACTTATTTTTTTTTTTGCAAAGGCAAAACAAATAAACTTGAGAGGAAGAGGGAAAGAAAACAATAATCAATCTATGTTTTCATGTTCCGGGATTATTTGATTCCCTGGTAGGCTTGTCTTGCTTACTTATAATCATACCAAAATATTCATAATTTAAAAATTGGCAGGAAATGAAGCTGCAATCCTTCTGTCCCTGTTGGAACATATCGGGGAATCAGGATTTTGTCCTACCCCAGAGATTCCTTTCAGCATGTGCCAATTTTCAAGTCTGAGGATGCTAAATGACAAGAATTAGATGTGAAGCCATACAATGAGCCAAGAGTTCTGCTGTATGCACCCTGAAAATACATTCCAGGATCTCAAAGGCATTGTGATTCTACTAATTAAAATGTGGATGCGTTTTTAACAATTGAAAGTAGCATCACTTGTCATTTAACTTAGATTTTGTGAGTTGGGGCTCTGATAATCCTTAACTTTTATGACAGGTTTATGGGGATTTAAATCACTCTTGACTCTAGAGTTCAATTATTTTTCCATTGGCTTAATAAACACATATTGAGCCCCTATTTATATCAGCTTCTGTGCTAGATCCCAAGAACACAAAGAATAATGGGCCAAGTTTTCCGCTTCTTCTTTTTTTTGAGTTGGAATCTCACTCTATGCCCAGACTGGAGTGCAGTGGTGCACTCATGGACACTGCAGCCTCAACCTGCTGGGCTCCGGCGATCCTTCTGCCTCAGTCTTCCAAGTAGCCAGAACTACAGGCACGCGCTACCATGCCCAGCTCATTTATTTATTATTTATTGTAGAGACAAGGTCTTGCCAAGTTGCCCAGGCGGGTCTTGAACCCGCGGCTCAGGTAATCCACTTGCCTCAGCCTCCCAAAGTGCTGGGATTACAGGCTGAGCCACTGAGCCCAGCCAAGTTTTCTGCTTCTAAGGAAACCAGTCTTCTTGGGAAACAGACAATACAAGGAAAAATGATACTATCTTCTGGGATGTTCAAGGATAGAGCTATGCCTTGGGAGTTGCTTGATCATCTAGGAGGATTACCCAGAAGTTGGCATGTGAAGAAGCATAAGGAAATGAGAAGAGGAGTTGATAATGGGCTATAGTCCAATGTATCTGAAAGATAGAAAGTGTTTCAGGGAAGGTGACCTGGGAAGAATCCCTGTCCATATCGAAATATGTCTCTATTGTGGTGCCAGAAAAGTTTTAAAGTGGTATCTTTCCTAAAGTAGATGAAGCACAGAGGAGTTTTCTAGGCAGAAGTTGCCATGGGAATGGAGGCTCAGGGACAAACAACAGAATGTACATGGAAAGGTATGCTCAAACAATGGACTCAGATAAGATTAGGTCTGGGTTCAATTTCAGACTCTGCACTCTCTAGCTAACATTGAATCATGTAGAAATTTCATGAGCTGATGAATCTACTCATAATCTACTTTGCTATTCTGTTTTAAATTTAGATTTTTATTATAAGCTTTAGAAAAAATCTAAGATTAAGTAACCTTTAGGATTTGTGATTATTTGGAGAATAATGTTAATGATAACAATAAATATTGCTGATGATGATACACGCAATGTTCATTTATGCAGTGTTTTCTTAATCTATGCAGACAGTAAGTGCTTGTGATGGTTAATTGATGTGTCACCTTGAATGGGCCATGGGGTGCCCAGACATTTGGTCAAACTTTATTCTGGGTGTGTTTGTAAGGGTGATTTTGGATGAGATTAACATTTGAATTGGTAGACTGAGTAAATCAGAACACTCTCCATAATATAGGTGGCCCTCACTCCATTTGTTGAAGACCTGACTAGTACAAAAAGGATGGATAAAAGAAAGTCTCTGCTGTTTGATTGCTTAAGCTGAGACATTACTCTGTTCCTGCCCTTGAGCTGGAACCTACACCATTGTCTCTTCTGGGGCTCCAGTTTGCTGATTGCAGAGGTTGAGACTTCTCAGTGTTCAAATCATGTGAGCTAAACCTTACAATAAATGTCTCTCTTTTGTATAGATATAGTTATGGATATAATCTCCTATTGGTTCTGTTTCTCTGGAGAACTCTAATATAGTGCTTTATATATTTTCTCTCATTTTTCCCTAACTAGTTTCCCATGGTCTTGATTTTTTTTTAAGACAAAGTCTTACTATGTTGCCCCAAGTGGCCTTAAGTGATTGTCCCACTTCAGTCTCTTAAGTAGCTAGGATTACAGGCACTTGCTTAAACCATTGTCTTGATTTGAACTTGTGCTTTTAGACGCTTCAGTACACTGCAGGAAAATGAAATTCTGAGATTATTTCTAGCTTGTAGTTTGGATTCTGGTCATTATTAAGGTCATCATTAAAAGATTTAAGAGTCTAATCATTTGCCACAGGAAACGGTTTAGATTCTGGTCATGCTACCTGTTCAATACATGCATCTTGGGCAAGTTGCTTAATGTTTCAGAACCCAAGTTTCTTTTGCTACAGTACTTACTTCATGGGCTCATTCCAAGGATTAAGTTGAAAGGATAAAAAAATGTAAATGCTAGATTTCATCATCATGATCATCACCTAATTTTACCCATACTTCTTATAGTTACAGCTACTACCAATAAGAAGGTAGCCAGGACTTTCCTTTGGTTTAATTTTTCAGTCTTCTCACTTTGACAAAGGGCTCTTAGTTATTTGATCTTATGGATTTTGTCTTCACTTTTGCCACCTTGCTTCCATGAGACACCATTCAAAAGTTATCATGGACAGCTCTTACCTGGTTTGTTCCCCAGAAAACCCTTCTGTTCAGTTTGCATCTGTTAATCATATCAGACTCAGTATTCTATTGACAATTTTCTATTTCCTATTTCCCATCCTCTCCAAATTCCAGTTAAGAAATCTTGAAACGAGTTTTTCACTTTCACTTTGCCCCTCCCATGGCATCAGAGCACTAAAGACATGACTGAAAAGTAACCACTGTCTGCATAACTTAAAGTGTACACTATGGTCCATAAGAAAATAATTTTCACAACACATTACCATCTCTAGTGCCATGAGGGACAACTCAAACTCCCAAGCCCATAACACAACATAAGCCAAAAATTTCAGGAAAGTGATGGAGTTGAATTTAGGAAGGAGTTTGGAGCTGATTTTCAAGGTAAGTCTCTCTCCAGAAGGAAATCAGACCTATCGCTTGGACAATTAAGTGGAAAGGGAAAATGCAGGATTCTAGCTGCTTCTGTCCTTTCTTTTTTATTTTCCCCTCAATCAAGTTTGAACAGCACATCCTCTTGTGGGGACTTCCTGTGGAGATAACAGAGCAGGTGATGATAGGAGGTTCTACTTTGTCACTGGCCCATAGCAACCCAAAGCATTATTTGTAACCATTGGACTATATTTTTAAAATTTTAGTGTGCATAAAGGATACTTAAGGATAATCTTAAACATGGAAGTTTCTGGGCTCCACTCCCTGAGATTTTGATGCAGTAGGTCTGTTTTCTGGAATATGCATTTTTTTTTGCCTTAGAAGAAATTGGTGCATATCGCCTGGACTGCACTTTAAGAAATGCTCCTTATGGAATTTTCATTCCCATGACACATGGGTGGAAGAGATAAGACATAGACTCCAAATTATTACTGGTGCAGGAAGTGCTAGACAGAACCTAGAAGAAAGATACTCTTCTCCAGATGAGTAGGACAAAAAATCTTTGGGGAAAAACAAAACAAAAGGGGGATCTTAATGACAGTGTCATTCTGGGGGAGCAAGAATGAGACAATATTTAAGCCCAGGAAAATAGCAGTGCCCACACAGGCCCAATCTCATTCAGTTCTGAAAGGTTTGCCTTTTTCTAATGATCAGTTTCATTTCTCTCTCTGCTCTGCTCAGGTCTGGAATAATCTAAGCATTACTTCTCCCGAAAGATTTTCTGCCCTGTTCCAAGTTGTCATTATCAGCACTCCTGACCCTGCTTCTTACTCTCAGGTTCCAGGTTTCAGTTTGATGGAAACAGAATGTGAATACCAGATGCATCTCTCTTGGCAAACTGATGGTCTATGATTCTCTATGGCCTTCCTTCCTCCACCCTCCACCTGAGGGAGGAGGAGCTGCTTATCAAAGAGAGCTGGCAAACCTGGGCCGGAGTATCTGCACAGGAACAGGAATTCCTGGGCATAGCATCCAGGTGAATACCACCCAGTATGCCAAGGCTTCACTCTTACTCTGTTTTAATCCATAGAACAATGAGTCAGAGTGCAGATAAAAAAATTTTTTTTTTCTGGTTGCCGTTCAATGGGAAATATATTTTAAGAAGGAAAAGCTATTTTTAAAAATTACTTTTATTAGTCTATTGATTCCATACTTAAAAATGGGTCAGCTCTCCTCCTGTGCTGCTAAAGGTATTTTTGAGAAGTCGTTAAATAAATGCAGTCACTAATTTGCTGCTCAGAGTCGTGACCCACTCTTATCCTCAGCAGAGGATAAGAGATGATTTTGTTCTTAGCCTATTTTTCATTTACTGAGAATCTCTGACCTCTCCATCCCAGGTTAGGCAGTCATGAGCCCCAGTGGGATTCTCAGATTCAATCTGTAGTTATTTTAAGAATTTAAATTACATAAGCAAGGCTCTTTTTAGAATCTCTTCTTAGGGTCAGCCCCACACAGGACCGCCTTAAAATTGCTGCCATGAGCATGTGAGCAGATTTTGCCATTTGGTCATTTGTGATTAGGGCCCCAGAGGCTGCTGTCATGAGGAGGAGAGTGCATGCGGGTCTTCTGGCCTCTTTATTCCTCAGAGAGAGTTGCTGGGCACAGCCAAGGAGATGACAGAGGGAACATTCTACTTTGGTTACAAAAAGCAGAACCCCAATTCAAACTGGCTGAAGCAAGTAAGACAATGTTTTGGCTCATACAACTAAAGTACAGCAATAGAGCTTTAGGTACCAGCAGGCCCAGGGATCAAGCCAAGTCTCCAAGTCATCCCTTTTCTTTCAGTTTTTCTTTGCTTTGTATTGATCTTACTCAGGTCAGGCCTTCTTCTTGTAATATTGCCAGTTGTATGGCAGCTCCAGAATGTTCTTTCAGTTTAAGAAGTAAACATTATTTCTTCCCAAGGGTTCCCTAAAAGTTTTGATTTGAACCTCGTTGGACTTATTTGGGCCAAATGCCACTTTTGTTCAATCACCTTGGCTAAGTGTATGCAGTGCTCTGATTAGTCAATCTAAAATCACACGCCAATCTTAGCATCACAATCACTTGCCTGAAGAACATGAACTGGGATGGGGAAGGAAGGAATGGTTCTTCCAGGAAAGTATGGGTTTCGTCGTTACAAAAAAATATCAATGGATGTGGGGGAAAAACAGAAACCCTGTTATTTATTATTTGATTAGAGAAGACAAATGATTGTGAGTGCCTTGCTGAACTTCTGGGTTTGGAGAACAACCCCCAAATCTCAGGCAACCTCTAAAATATGTCCAAAGGAAGAGAAGCAGAAAAGCAAGTCCTATCATTTTGCCATTTGCTTATCCTGTCCAAGGGTGCAGGGGACTAAGAATACAACAAAGGTTCAGTCCATTCTAGCTTTGCATATCATGTAATCTCATTCAACACAAAAAAATTGCAATTATTTAGTGAGTGCCTACCATGTGCAGGTGATGTGCTGAGTACTGCCCCCTCTCTACTATCAGTTACTGTTGGTCTATGATATTATGTAGACTCATTAGGATTATAGGAAATGAAATACATAAAACTTCTAAAGGTAAAACAGTGATTTAAAAATATTTCTTGGCCAGGTGCTGCGACTCACGCTTATAATCCTAGCACTTTGAGAGGCCGAGTCAACAGGATTGCCTGAGTCCACGGGCTTGAGACCAGCCTGGGCAACTTGGCGAGACCTCATCTCTACAATAAATTTTTTAAAAAGTGGCCAGGCATGGTGGCCCATGCCTGTAGTCCCAGCCACTTGGAAGGCTGAGATGGAAGGATCACCTGAGCCCAGCAGGTCGAGGCTGTGGTGGCCGTGAACGTGCCACTGCACTGCAACCTGGGCCACAGAGAGACTCCAACTCAAAAAAGAAAAAATACTTCTTGAGGGAAGGAGATATATCTTATTCATTCCTGTATCCCTTTTAAACTGAGTGAGCACAGGGTCTGGCTAGCAGTAGAGACTCAGATGTTGATTGAATTAGTGCATGCCCCACTAACATCTATACAGTTTTGACTATATTCTGGACATGACATAAGTACTTCTCAACCTCTAACTCTTTCATCCTCACAACAACCCAATAAAATAGTTACCATTTTTAATCTCCATTTTATAGATGAGGAAACTGAGGCACAGAGAGTAGTAGATAGAAGAATAATAAATAGAAGAGCCAGGATTCAAGCCCAGGGAGTGGGGGTATGACTTCAGAGTCTCTCTTAGAGAGCATACTAATTCTCATGAATTTAAATATGGGAGTTGAGATCCAGCTTCCTGTCTCACAGTTTTGGCAAAACCCTGCTGAACAGGAGAAGAATGGTCTATACTTGCACTGTCCACATGTGGTTATTTAAATTATAATTAATTAAAATGAAGTAAATGGAAAGTTAATTGCCCAGTTACATTCATAAATTTCAAGTACTCATAGACACATGTGGCTATGCAAGGTATAGAAGAAGTCACTTCTTACAGAAAATTCTATTGGATGGTAGTGGTAGATGAATTCTAATTGTCATTTCCAATCTTGACATGGGGAGTGAGAATTACTGTTTTCTATGGAGCATCCCCAGCCAAATCCACCTTGTGAGCAATGCTGACTGCTCTTCCTTGTATATTACTTATTCCATCATCACAATGCAGCCCATGCCCTTCCATGATCTCTGCCTTTACACAGTTTTCTCAGGGACTCCCCTATAGTCATGCCAGGCAAGAGTCAAGAGTTCATAACTGCTACTCCCTCCCCAAGTCCTACTTGAAGTTTTAAGGCAGGAAATCTGGTAGCATAATTGGTGGGAAACCCTGATAACACAGGGGCTGGACACAAAACTCTGGGTTTGATATCTTATATGATACCGTGTGTGTGGAGAACAGCCAGTCTTTGAAGACAATCAGACTTGGGGTCTGTATCTCCGATCATCACATATTAACAACAAGACCTCAGGAAAGTGGCTGAGGCCTCTGATCCTCAGCTGTAAAATGGGATTGACACCACCTACCTCATATCAGTGTGTATTCTTGGCATAGTAGCTGGTGACCAAGAAATGACAGCTACTGAGGTCATTATTAGAATGATGACATAACCCAAATGGCCTATAGGGGTTCTCCAGGCTTTGGGGACCAGCCTTCTGTTTCAAACCCACAAGACAGTTCCTTGAGTCACTCGCAGTAGACCATGCTCTCCTCCCTACGTGATTTCTGAGACACTTTGAAATCTATTTTTTGAGACTTCATGGCACCCCACAATCCCACTTTGCTCTGGTCTACATCTTCAGAGCAACATAGGTCATCTTGTAATATTTATTCACTTGTAACATTTTGTTCACTTCAAATATCATAAACTCTTCCCTTAGTCCTTCAAAATGCAATGACAACTGGGTTGTGGTATTTAACAGACTTAAGAGGAGGCTTGGAGTTTACAGAAGGGGATTATAAAGCAGAAAAGAAAATTTAATATTGGATAACAATTATCACTATTTGTAGAGTCTATACAGGAAACATCTCCAGAGAGAGTCTCCCTGCTCTCATCTATCACTATGTTACACAGGCCATTCAACCTCCCTCATACAGGAATTATTTTGATCATAATTTTCTTAAACATGGTCTAAGGCCAGAGCTGTTTCTGACCTCAAAGCTAGTGTAGAATGATCCTGCTCCAACCCATCCAAGTATAAACTAGCCCCCATTTTTTCACTGGGACAAATAATCTTGGACAAATAATCTCTAATTCCTGGTCTTAGGGGCAATGGGTAGAAAGCAAGATGACTTGGCAGCTGATAAAAGGCTAAGGCAAGGAAGCGTGTTTTACATGTTTTACTGATTCTTAACCTCCCCAAACCCATATACTTGGTCTCAAAGTGGATTAAGGAAATTTCTCTACCAGCATCCAGTCCTACAGGCTGAACCACCGAGCCTGGCCAATCATCTCAATCTTAAATCAGTCATAAAAGTAGTACAGTAGTCTCCTTATCCAAGGGGGATACATTTCAAAATCCTCAGTGGTCACCTGAAACCTTGAACCCTATATAAATTATGTTTTTTCCTATATGTCTATGGTAAAGTTTAATTTATAAGTTAGGCACAGTAGGAGATCAACAATAACTCAGCCTGTAATCCCGCGCCTTTGAGAGGCTGAGGTGAGTGGATTGCCTGAGCCCGCGGGTTCGAGACCCGCCTGGGCAGGCGAGACCTCATCTCTACAATAAATCAAAAAATTAGCCGGGCATGGTAGCACACGCCTGTAGTTCCAGCTACTTGGAAGGCTGAGGCGGAAGGATTGCCGGAGCCCAGCAGGTCGAGGCTGCAGTGGCCGGGAGCGGCCACTGCACGCCAGTCTGGGTGACAGAGTGAGACTCCAACTCAAAAAAAATAAAATAAAATAAAAATAAATAAATAAACAATAACTGAGAATAAAATAGAACAATAATAACAAAATGTCAGCATTACTTTTGTGCTTTGGGGGCATTATTAAGTAATATAAAGTTTCCTTGCACACAAACACTGGGATACCACAGTAGTCTATCTGATAATCCAGTGGGTTCCTAAGTGACAGGTGGATGGGGTGGTGAACACAGGGAGGATCCATTGGACAAAGGGTTGGTTCACCTCCTAGGTGGGATGAAGTGTGATGATATGAGAATTCATCCTGTTACTCAGAATGGCACACAATTTAAAATATATGACTTATTTACTTTGGGGATTTTTTATTTAATATTTTTGCACTATGGTTGATAGTAGGTAACTGAAATCAAGGAAAGCAAAATGATAGATTAGAACAGGGCTACTGTAGATTATCCTTTTTTAAAAAGTTGAAGTTCAGAGGGTAAGTAACATAATTAAGGTTATCTGGTCAATTCCTGATCAAAACCCCAAATGCCCATGCCATAAGAAATAAGATAGATATCCCACTGTTGGTGGGAGTGTAAGCTAGTATAACCTTTATGGAAAATAGTGTGGCGATTCCTAAAAGATCTAAAAATCGACATTCCACAGGACCTAGCAATCCCCCTACTGAGAATATACCCAGAGGAACTCAAATCCCTCTATGAAAAAGATATCTGCACATGCATGTTTATTGCAGCATTGTTCACAATAGAAAAAACAGGGAACCAACCATGCTGCCCATCAAAAGTGGACTGGATTTTTAAAATGTGGTAAATATACATGATGGAATATTATGCATCTCTAAAGAAGGACAAAATTATAAACTTTGCAGCAACTTGGATGGATTTAGAGTCTATAATACTCAATGATCTATCACAGAAACAAAGAACTGAGTACCACATGTCCTCACTCATAAGCAGACCCTGAACAACTATCATAATACTACAAGAAAGGAATTGGCAGTAGTGGGAAACTGTCAAGGGAGGGAAGGGTAGGGCACACTTCATCAATAAGTGTCCCTGATCTCAAACCAAGTGAAGTGGGGACCAAAGTGAGGCCCAAACTCTACCTGTACAATGACCATTTGTATACCTAATCCTGAATTGTGACCATCTTTAAAATAAACATTAAAAAAAAACCTCTCTGGGTAGTAACAGTAAAACCACAGTGTGAATTTGATTTGATTCAGTCTGAGTTGCCAACTGCTATCCTTATGTCGGCTTCAATTCTTCCAGGCATGTTATTTCATTGGCCACTATAAGGTAAGAGTGCAGGGGCCACTATTAGCCTAATTTTGCTGACTAGGAAATGGAAATTCAGAGAGTTTGCATAGCTTGGTCAATGTTGCCTAGATCTCCTGAGTTCCACTTCAAAGTGGTTTCCATGACATTGACCAGAAAGTGGCTGAGGTGGGATTTCAACTAGGGCTTTCATCATAAAAATTCCTCTCCACTGGGCATTTGGAAAGCCTTCAGGGGGCTGATCCATTTTCACAGCAATCTGTGTGACAAGGCTTTTGTGAGACATAACATCAATAATCATACAGGAATTATTATTAGAAATCTCTCAGTTGGGCTCCAATTTAAGAGAATGACATTCTTCCCTTTCCATAAGAAAGGCTTCTTGAGGTCAGAGTGGATAAGTGATGACTTTGTTTTTATGATTTGCATTGTTTCCAACTAATTGTTTAGAAAACTTTTATTTCTAAAAGCTGTTCCCACCCCTCCAGAAAGAAAGGTTCAGTCTCACATGTTTTTTTTTTTTTTTGAGTTGGAGTCTCACACTGTCACCCAGACTGGAGTGCAGTGGCTGCTCCCGGCCACCGCAGCCTCGACCTGTTGGGCTCTGGTGATCCTTCCACCTCAGCCTTCCAAGTAGCCGGAATTACAGGCATGCGCTACCACGCCCGGCTGATTTTTTGATTTATTGTAGAGATGAGGTCTCGCTGCCCAGGCGGGTCTCGAACCCGCGGGCTCAGGCAATCCACTCACCTCAGCCTCCCAAAGGCGCGGTATTACAGGCTGAGCCACCGAGCCCGGTTCAGTCTCACATTTTTTAAAGAACGTGTTAGATACCTTGATTATTCAAGATGAGAATGATTAGTGGTGGATAAATCTTAACATTTCTTTCTTTTTAAAAAAGTTTTTAAACAAAGTTTATTAGAGAGCAAAAAAAGAAGAAAGAAGTAAGATTCATGGTAGAAAGACCTGCCATGGGCAAGTTTTTCAAAGAAGAAAAATCACCAAATCTTAACATTTCAAAGGAGGAGACGTGCAACCTAGTTAAGATAGTATTAGAAATCTTTTTTCCTACCTCTTTCTACTGTGAAGTTGTCATGCTGATGAGTCAGCCATGATGGCAAGGGCCTAGTGAAGTCACCATCACACTTTGATTATGAAATCCTGTGAAAAACACTCATTAAGTTTAGTTGGGGGCTTTGTTTTGTTCTGTAATATGGAGGGTGTTTTGTGCCAATAAATTCACTTTAGATTTGATGATTGTCTTTTATGTTACAATATGACTTTCAAAGGGGTTCCAAATATGAAAAGGGGGGAGGGTGGGTAGTTGTAGTTGTAATTGTCTCTACATCTGGATTGCAAAGTGGGTTCTTCCTTGAACCAGTGATCTCATTTTGGAGTATTTCTCCTAGAAATAAAGCATCTATGCATATCTATTTGCATACAAATGTAGACTTTTAATATATAAATATACAGATAGCTATAGATATTTCTCATAACATCATTGTAGTGAAAAACAAAACTAGAAACAAAGCCCCCCAATAGAGGGATGGTTGGTTAAATTATGACACATTTATACCATTATGTATTATGGAACAGTGAACAACAAAAAAAGTAATTAGATCTATATATATTGGCCTGGAAAAATGTTTATAATTGACAAATAAAAAACAAGCTTCAGGGTAGAGTGATGGATATGATCCTTTTTTTGTAAAATATTGTGCCAAAACTTATTTATGGGAATTTATGTTTTCATATGCTTGAATAACATAGATAGCATGTGGAATGATATTCACTAACCTATTATTATATTAGGATTGATTGCCTGGAGGTTGTAGGGAGGGATACTTAGAAGGAAGGGAATATTATTAACGTTTGCTTGATTCATTGTGATAAATACATATTATATTTATAATTAAGAAAAATCCCTCCAAATTAAATTCAGTAATAAAGTCAGAGGTAGAGGGAGGACTTTGAGGCAAAGACTATACTTATAGGTAAGTAGGTTGCTCCTGGCCAAAATTATATGGAAATCTATCACAGGTGCTGCTGATATTCTTCTGAGCTTCAGAACCAACAACTTATCATTAAAAATAATAACAAGGCCGGGCACAGTGATTCAAGACTGTAAACCCAACAATTTGGGGGGCTGAGGCAAGAGGATTGCCTGAGTCCATGGGTTTGAGACAAGCCTGGGCAACTTGGTGAGACCTCGTCTCTACAATTAATTAAAACAAAAATTAGCCGGGCATGGTAGCACGCACCTATAGTTCTGGGTACTTGGAGGGCTGAGGTGAAAGGATCGCCGGAGCCTAGCAAGTCGACGCTGGGGTGGCCATGAGTGTGCCACTGCACTCCAGTCTGGGCGATGGAGTGAGACTCCAACTCAAAAATAAATAAATAAATAAATAAATAAATAAATAAATAAAAACAAAACCCAAGAAAAGGAAGGGGATGAGATGTTGTCTACTAAAGCTCTCCTTTCTGATGGCATTTCCAATGAGGGACCAGAAGAATGGTTACTGTTTAGTAAGGACCAAATAGGCATATCTATTATTTTTCTTCCCTCTTAGAAAGCATCATTCAAATGTGAGAGTGTTTCCTAAACTCATACTTCTGGAAAAGGAACGCTGTTTTAAACATTTTGAGTGGGAGAAGAAATGCTGGTGTATTAAACCAAGTCCCTGGCACTATCTGCTTTCTAATAGATTTGTTCTTCCCTCCCTCCATTCTTTCCTCCCCTCTCGCCTCCCTTCCTCCTTGGCCTCATTTCTCCTTCTCTCCCTTTTTCTTTCTTTCTGTTTATCTTTGTTTTCTTTTCTTCTTTCATTTTTAAAAATTTTATTTTATTTTAGAGATGTGGGTACAAGTATGGAGTAACTACACAAGAAGACTGCATGCAGATGGAATTTGGGCCTCCGACTGGCCCTCACTTCCCCTGGTTTGAGACCAGGTACTCTTTGTGTTGTTACATGCCAAGAAGGAGTCCGTTAAGTTAGTTGGAGATTTGGGATTTTATTCTTATTTCTCAGAAAGTTTGGCCTTCTTTCTCTCTATGGGATGTGTGCATTTATATATTATGAATATTTTTATAACTGTAGATTCTTGAAACCAGGCATAACACTTATAGGCTAAGTAATATCAGTAAATGCCAAGAAAATCAGAAGTACTAATTAGAACACTTCCCATGTTCATGGGTGGGTGTTATGTATCCCAAGATAACAAGTACTGGCAATACAAAGACAAACTTGCTGGAGGACTCATTTATGGACAAAGTTTCTCGATTGGGAGCCAAGGCCATATTTGCCTCTTCCTCCTCTCTTGTAACCCCATCACTTGGATACAGGTTACTATGGTGATAGGGGGGAAAACATTGAACTGGATGAACATTGTAAAAATATTGTAGTGAGCTGTAAAGAGTACCTTAAATTAACTTTTTATTTTTGCAATAATTTTAGGTTTACAGCAAAGTTGCAAGATAGTGCAGAGAGTTCCTGTATTCCTTACACAGGGTATTCCTTACCCAGTTTCCCCCATTGTACATTACCATGGAACTTTAATCAAAACTAAGAATCTGACATTGGTATGTTATTAATAACTAAGATACAGGCTTTATTTGGATTTCACCAGCTTTTCCATTAATAGCCTCTTTCTGTTCCTGGTTCCAATAAGGGGAACTACATTGCATTTAATTATTATACCTTCTAAGTCTCTAGTTATGTTCCCAAGTCTTCTGCATCCTGTGACAGTTTCTCATTCTTTCATTGTTTTAGAAAGCATTTCAGTCTACACAGAAACTTATCAAAGTTTACTTCTTTGAACTGGGCTTGAGTTGTTGCATTATTGTCTTCATTCGTATTTTTAGTGGCTCTTAGGGGAATAAAATATCTCTTAGGACTTTCATAACTTGGCAAATAATGTTTTTGTTTTTTTTCTTCTTCATATTCTTTGACTTCAGGAGTTCATGACCATAAAGAGGGAAATGTTTCTAGCGAGTAACTTCTTCCTTCTGCTAGATGCATGATCTCAGTTCTGGTTTAACAAATTTTACGAATAATTTAAACCTCCAATTCCAAAATATTCAAACAGTTTTACACTACCATGGCTTATTGCATAAAATAGTCTTTCCCTCTACTCCACCTTCAGTACTCTACAAATAGATAGTAGTTTCCTTTAACAAGGTTCTTTAAACAATCTGTTCCATGCCCCCTACAAACTCCACACCCCAATCTGTTGTTTTAGTTCCCTGCTGTTCAAGTGCTTAAGTCTTTGCTGAAGCGGAATGTCCATAATCAATCTTGCTGCTTGATTTTTTTGTCACCATGTCTCTGTAAGATTTGTTTTGAATTCTAAATTGAACATTTATTTTGGGAAGCTTTCAGTTTCATCCTTTTCACATGGAATATGTACACCCTTTGGAGACAGATCTGAACTCAAATTCCAGATATGCCACCTACTATGTGGCCTCAGACAAGTTACTTACCTTCTTTCAGTCTCTATTAGCTCATGTCTGAAATGGATGAGACAGCTTCTCTTCCTGGATTTGATTTTTCTTTCTTTTTTTAAAATCAACAACTTTTACTATCATTCATAGAAAAATAAATGTAGCAAAAGGGTCAGATTTGTATGATAAAAAAATTCAGATTTGTATATGCTGCTCTATTTACATCTGGGAGCAGGACCCTCCGACATCAGGCACAGCAGCTGTACTTGTCTGATGACCCTTTGCAGATGCAGCCCTGGGCACACTTCGTATAGCCCGCAGAGCAACAGGAACAGAAGCCCTTTTTGAAGGATGTGCATCTACACTCTTCATTTGCAGGAACCAGCGCAGGGGGGAGCCACCAGCAACACAGGAGTAGTTGGGGTCCACGTGGAGCCCAGGCAAGGCTGGAGTCTCAGTTGAGAGGGAAGAGGCAGCCAGGCAGGTGGGAGGCTCTAGATTTGGTTTTTCAAAGCCATTAATATTTTCTGAGGTGTTTTGTTTTGTTTTGTTTTTTGTCATTTGCCCTATTATCCTAAGGCTAGCTAGCGATGATGAAGCACTCTGAAGATAGAGATAGCTGCTTCTGGTTCTCTTTCTCCTCTCAACACCCTAAAAAAAATCCCAGGGGTGAGAGGGATGCATGACTGTTAGCCAAGTGTTTGCAAAAGATGGCTTTGTATGGATATCTGGAAAGGGGCTGGGGCACCATGCTGGTAGGCAGATGGGAGGCGCATTCTGTAGTTAATTTGGAGGAAGTGGTCAGCAGATCTGCTCCATCTGGTGGATACTTGTTTCAAGTTTGTATCCATTGCCATTGAGTAGGGATGATGGGAAGTCTGGCAGTCTCTGTGTTTGGATTATCTTCCTTTGTCTCTTTGTGTCCATGGGACTACTCCAGATGTTGTCTCTGTACTCTAAGACTCCTGTTTTGACAAATAATCTATAAAATTTGACTCTGAAATGTCTCAGATCCCACTTATACTTAGTATTTTAACACATTATTGGCCACTATTTCTGATGGTTTATAGGAGTAAATGTCAGTTACAGCTACAGTCTGAAAAATATTTTCAAATTTCTACATTATTGTTTTTCTATCTAACAGTCCCTTTTCATGAATTCATCTTTACAACTTTTCTGATTGGGAGGTTGAATCATGACGTATTTTATGGAAATTAACGGAATTTACTCTTTGGGTACCCACCAAATCTATCACCTAATGCTCCCTACTTTGCAGTATTAGTTTGACTGTTTGAATCAACATACATTTAGTGAGTACTGTGAAAATAAGTAATTAAAAATCTAAGCTCTTGGAACTTTAAGATATTTTACCAGTAAGGGGATGTGATTATGGGATCTGAGTCACATGGCAGGCCACCATAGTAATCCAGGCAGTTGATTGGTTTAACCTTCTTCTTTATCCACATTGTTTTGTAAAATGTTGTAAATGACTAAAGGGAGCTAGGGAAGGCCCCTTTCCTCCTTACTGTTGACCTTCATTATAGATTAAGTTGCCTCTTACCTTTCTTACACAAAGACATGACTATCACATTGTCTAAGATGGAATGGTAAATGCACTGTTTTGAATAGAAATGGGAACCAAAACAAGCTGTACAAAAAAAGAAATCAAGCTGAATAGAAAATAAAACAAACTACAACTAATTACAAATTACATTTTTGTAACTCAGAAAACCTGCCTTGTAGAGCAAAACATCATAATCCTACTCAGTTTCTTTGCTTTCTGCTTACATAAGCAAGACCCTAATTTTTAACTTCAGAGTACTGACCCCATTTTTCTAGAGTTCCTTTTTCCTAGATGGCTATTCCCAGCTTTTCTCTTGAATAAACTCTTTAAAGTTAGATTCTGATCCCTTCAATTATGTTAGGTTGACAGTACTTACTCTATGGTAGGCACTGTGTTAGAAGCAGTGATGGTGTGTTAGTTCAAAGAAATACTTATGGAAAGCGCCTACTGCAGTACTTAATACATGTTTAATGCTTAAAAAAAAATTTGCATTCACTCCTCTTCTTCTTTGTCAACATTCATTGATCTATCGATCAGAGTAGTTAACAGTACCCAGGACAGAGGCTTGCAATATTTATAGAAAGAATCAACGAAGAAATGTTGAAATATTCATGTGAAGTAAATTGAAAAAACTTTTCTTTCCATCTCTGCTGTTCAGAGAAAATATGTAGGGCTAATATAATGAGGTATTAAAATTGCAGGCAGTGATGTCAGACAGCATTCTTTTTGAATCCCTTTCTTCTTCTTGCTATGTGAATGACCTTGGACAAGTTACTTAACATTTCTGAGTTTCAGGTTCCTTATCTATGAAATTGAGATTACAACAGTGACTCTTTGATAGAGAGATGAAGAGTAAATAAACTGATAGATGTAGAACCTTTAGCATAGTGGCTGACATACAAATCAGTAATATATGTTTAATAAATGGTAGTTATATTATCATTATTATAAACATGATGTTCTAGGAAATGGTTACTAACTTCATTAGATCTTAAGAGTAGAACAAGCTACTCTGAGAGGGTTGTGTAAAAGTTTATAGTTCGCTATAATAATTATCTTAGTCTAAATGTTCTATTTTCAAAATAACTTCATGTATCTATTTTCCCATCACAGGCTACGGAAGAATCTCAACATACTGAATAATGCTATTTGCTCCTAGAATCCGCATTCTCTTCTTGATTGTTTAAATAGTTTGTAATAATAAGAGAGTAAAAGATACGTAACTTAAGAGAAAGATTTGTCTTTCTGGTTAAACAGCACAATTTGCAGACATTTCTGCCTTGGGCATAGAAATCACAACAGTTACCTATGCTTATTGAAATGGAAATATTCCACTTTAAAAGAATGTTATTATTGTCTCATTGAAATACTTGATGAATGACTTGAAGAAATAGGAGTGAGAAAGATATGATGGGTAATGTTAGGAATTAATTAATAAAAGATTACATTTCAAGAAGATTAATTTGGGAGAGATTTGTAGTATAGATTAGAGAGGAAAAAAAAAATCCCCAGAGGAAGATCATTAAAGTAATTATTTATAATCTAATCTGATTTCCTTTTCTTGAGAGAGGCACTAGACTGGTAAACTGGGGGTTTTAGTAAATGAATTAATATCCTGTCTTGATCCTAAAAGAATTCAGAGTGGCTTAGGACTTGTAATATTGTTCTCATTAGAAATTTTGGGATTTATCGTAATCTGGTTCATTCATTCATTCATCTCACATAGATTTT
This sequence comes from Carlito syrichta, assembly GCF_000164805.1. Lineage (NCBI taxonomy): Eukaryota > Metazoa > Chordata > Mammalia > Primates > Tarsiidae > Carlito > Carlito syrichta. The sequence goes on from NW_007225430.1 coordinate 178,479, forward strand.
TGATGGTCCACTGTGTCAGGAACTGTGTTGTGGCATATACATTTGTTAATAATATGGTCATAGTTCTTGTCTCTTAAGAGCATCCAATCTAATTTAGTTATTTCAATTCTAACTGATGAGAAATTTTGTGTAACATTTTATAATTTCCTGAGTTTAAGATAAACCTGTTGCACATTGTAAAGTTGTTAACAAATGTCTTTGGTTTGGAATACTGATGTGCTTCTAATCATCTAAAAGTGGCAGTATTTTGGAAAAAAACAGATTATCTCAGGAAAATGCTGCTCAGTTTAGGAGCAAAGTGGAAGCCTGAAGTCTCAGGAAGCAATTAGTCATCATGGATATGACTGTGTAATATCTAAGGTTAGACTGGAGCTCAATTAAACATGATTAAGTAATCCAAGATGACCAAATACAATACTCATTAATTTTGATTTCTCCATTTCCAACTAGTAAATCTTGACATTTTGAATAACAGTTTAATAATATAACCAAAGGTTTCTTTCTAGTGTAACTCACCACGATAGTTAAAATTAAAAAGCCAAATAATGGCTTGGTGAATTTGACTGATCTCATTCAACCAAGAGCCTTGGGGAAAGGGAAAAAGAAACAATAAATTACTATCATCAAAGAATATGATTCGTAGTGGCAGCTATAGCTTTGACTAACATTTACTGAATACTATGTGCCAGGCACTGGACTGAGTGTTTTTTTTAAAGATTTTGTTTTATTTACATTTTTTATTTCAATAGCTTTAGGAAGTAGAAATGGTTTTTGGTTACATTGTATAGTGGCAAAGATGTCTAGGCTTTAAGTATACTCCCACCTATGCACATTGTACCTGATAGGTGATTGTTTTTATCCCTCTACCCCTTCCTACCCTCCCTCTTCTGAGTCTCCAATGTCCATTATAACGTTCTCTCTGCCTTTGCAGATCCTTAGATTAGCTCCCACTTATAAGTGAGAACATGTGGTGTTTGGTTTTCTGTTTCTGCCTTAGTTCACTCAGGATGATGTTCTCCGATTCCATCCAAGTTGCTGCAAAAGACATTATTTCATTCTTACTTCTTGCTAAATAATAGTTCGTGATGTGGTGTATGTGTGTGTGTGTGTGTGTGTGTGTGTGTGTGTGTGTGAGTGTGAGTGTGTGTGTGTGTGTGTGTGTGTGTGTGTGTGTGTGTGTTACATATCACATTTTCATTATCCACTAATCAGCCGATGGGCATTTAGATTGATTCCACATTTTTGCAATTATAAATTGTGCTGCGATTAACATCTGAGCAGTTATCTTTTTTTGTGTAATGACTTCTGTTCCTTTGGGTAGATACCTAGTAATGGATTGCTAGATGGAATGGTAGGTCTACTTTTAGTTTGTGGGAACTTGCTATACCAATTTCCATAGAGGTTGTACTAATTTGCACTCCCACCAACAGTGTATAAGTATACGCTTTTCACAGTATTGGCACCAGTATCTATTGTTTTTGTAACTTTAATAGTGGTAATTCTAACTGGTGTAAGTGAAATAGCTAATGAAATATGTAAAATAATTACAATAGCTTGCTTGACATAAGTAACTCCATTTTGTTAAAATCCTCCATCTTAGCTATCTGCCTGACCTAAAAATGATCCCCCCAGTGTGTATGTGTGATTGTTGTAGTGTTCCCATGACCACAGATACACAGCCTTGTTCCCCTGAGCTGTTCACACTGACAGTTCATACTGACTGTTTGAAAATTCCCTAACCACAAGTTCTGTGTAATTGTATGCCTTGTTAACTAAAGTCCAGGAGATTGTTCCTTTTGTTTTTAGTTCCTTGTACCCTTACCCCTTGCTATGTAGCCCACTTACGGATTTTGCCTTTATAAGCTTCTTGCTGATTCCACTCAGTGTTGAGAGCTTTCTTGACGTGAGCCTACTTTTGACCACATGCTATTAAAGGACTCAAAATTCAAACCCGGTGTGCTGGCAATTCTCCTTTCTCACGGTTCGGCTATAACATCTGGAGGCCCCAGCGAGAACTGTCGCCAACCTTGGGAGGTTGGCTTTCTCCAACTCTACTCAGCTCAATTGAGAAGTTATAGGGGAGGCGTCTGGCTCGGAGGGAGAAGGAATGACGACTGATTTCCTCCCCCTCAAAAATTCCTGAGTCCGTCTGCATTCTCCTAGGAGGTAAGAATTTGTTCTGTTTACTGGTAAAAATCTGTTTTGTTCTGTTTGTGGCCACAATTCTGTTTAAGGGAGTCATGACCTGATGTGGATACCCTTTGGACACTATTCATTAGGCCAAGATGTTGGCTGAAAAGAGTACTATGTTTTTCTGTCCTGAGGTGCTCCAGGGATCCGTAACTTTTCTGACTTAGTCCAGACACACCCTATCTGTCATTATGTTTTAAATGTGTATTTGAACTGTTTGCTTATTGTTTGCTCATTGTTTGTTATAGATTCACAGAATTCACCACCTGTTAGTCCTGTGGACTGTATATTGAAAAATTTCTCTGTTGTATTTGCTGAGCACTATGGTGCCTGCCTTTCAAAAGGTGGGCTCTGGACCCTCTATAAAATAGATCGATTTGCATTTAATGTTGGTTGACCCTCTACAGGGTGTTAAAATGTTCATGTTACTCAGACTGTTTAAAAGGTCATTACAGGAACCCCTGGTCAACTTGATCAGTTTCCCTATATCGACCAATGGTTAAATTTAGTCCCAAACCCCCCTCCTTGGTTACATATATGTTCTCTTAAAACTCAAGACCCTTCTAAACTACACTATATGGAGACAGAGCTTCTAACTTGAAAACAACAGGGTGCTATATACAAAGGCCCCTGGCTAACTCTTCAAGGAAAACTTGTTTTACTTGTTTCTCAAGAGAATAAAATCTTGCCAAAATCCAAACCATAGGTTTAAACCTCCCTGGTAAAATCAATCATGTGCACTCATCATCCCACCTGGGATGATTACCAGCAGCTCCTTTTAACCCTATATGCTTCTGAAAAGCCAGAACACATTAGAGCTGAGGCTAAAAAGTCTGTCCTGGCTTCAGCAGCTGGAACAAAGGAAAAAAGTCAGGAAATGTTAGAGGAGGTTTTTCCCTCCTCTTGCCCAGATTGGGACCCTAACACTTCAGCAGGGTCTAGAACATTAAAAACTTATCACTGGACTCTATTAGCTGGTTTGAAGAGAGCATCCTGAAAACCTATTAATCTTTCCAAAACTACCGAGATTATTCAGGGTCCCAAGAAGTCACCGGGGGCGTTTCTTGAACGTCTTCAGGAGACATTCTGTACCTATACCCTGTTTGATCCCTGGACATCCAAGAATGCTCAAGTTTTCAATTTGGCTTTTGTGACTCAGATGGCTCCTGATATCCAGAGAAAGTTACAGAGTTTTGAAGTTATCACAGGAATAAACATTTCTCAGCTGCTCAAGGTAACTCAGAAGGTTTTTAATAACTGAAATTCTGAGAAACAGAAACAGGAAGACAAGAAAATGGACAGAGTAACAGCAAACAAAAGTATTAGTTGCTGCTATCCAGGACTCCCAACCTGGCTCAAGACCAGCATGTAAAACAAATAGAGAAACTAAAAAAGGACAAAAGGAAACTGGATGCATTCAGCTAGTCAAGAATCAATGTGCATATTGTCAAGAGCTGCATCCCTGGGTGAAAAAAATTGCCCTCACTGCTCAAAGACAGCGGACCCAAAGTCAGTTCTGTTCCTGCCCTCTATTAGTGACCCTCTTGCTGTGTCAACCTATTTTTGCTTTTGAATGAACAGATTCTGACTTGGGGGACACCAGCCAGCTAACTTGGACCCGGTTACCACAGGGCTTCAAGAACTCCCCAACCCTTTTCAAGGAAGCTTGGTAACTGGATTTGTCAGGGTTCTGTGCCTTACACCCTGAATGTACTTTACTCCAGTATGTAGATAATCTTTTGCTTGTGGCTGCAGACTTGGACACTTGTTTAAAAGTTACTAAGGCTCTGTTACAGCTCCTCCAAGACTTGGGCTACCATGTGTCAATGAAAAAGGCACACTTCTACTCAACTGAAGTTTCCTACCTGGAATATCAACTTTAAAGGGGTGAGCAAGCCCTGACCTTGGCCTGGAAAGAAGCCATTCTTCAAATTCCCATGCCAACCACAAAGAAACAGGTACAGGAATTCCTGAGGGTAGTAGGGTATTGCTGTCTGTGGATCCCAAAATTTGCTGAAATCGCCAAGCCTCTGTACACAGCCACTGCAGGGGATCAGCCCCCAAAATGGACTGTTGCTGAGGAACAAGCATTCCAGCAGTTAAAAATGGCTTTTGCCCAAGCCCCAGCTTTAGCCCTCCCAGATATTATCAAGTCTTTTTATTTGGTTGTTCATGAACAGCGGGTAAGCACGAAAGGGGTTCTTACCCAGACCTTAGGACCCTGGAGGTGACCTATGGCTTACTTGTCAAAAAAACTGTATCCAATGGCTTCTGGCTGACCATCCTGTCTTTGAGCCATCACTGCTCTGCTATACTAGTTAAGAAGGAAATGGTCTAGCTGATCAGACAACACATGAAGCAGGAGAACTCCCAGTTGAACCCCTCACTATTCTGCTAACTAAAACTTTTCTAATTCCCTCGCTTCCAAAACAGCCTAGATACATCCAACAGGAAAAGGAACAAGCTGCCTTAACAGGAGCACACAGAAACCCCTCAGAATGGTGAATAACCAAGGACTCTAAAATTATTCTCCCAGCTACCCTTGGACTACACACCTGGGAGGTACTAAATTAACTGAGATGCTAAACCAGTATTATTACATTCAAGACTTAGGAAGCCTCACTGCCATAGCTGCTGTACTTGTCCAGCTTGTGCACAAGTAAATGACAAACAAGGAAAAAGACAACCAAATGGTATCAGGGCTGGGGAACTACACCCCACAGAAACATAGGAAATGGACTTTAATAAGGTAAAAGCCCCCTCCTGCTGGTTATCAATACCTGTCAGTTTTTATAGACACTTTTTTTGGGTTGGATGGAAACCTTTGTCACGAGAAATGAAATCACACTTATGGTTACAAAGTTTTTGTTGGATAATATTATGCCTAGGTTTGGACTTCCCCTCTCTATTGGCTCTAATAATAGTCCTGCCTTTACCTTGTCCATAGTACAGCTGGTTGGTAAACCACTAAACATTGACTGGAAATTACACTGTGCTTACCAACCACAAAGCTCTGGAAAGGTAAAATGCATGAACTGGATTTTAAAATCTCCTTTAACCAAATTAATAATAGAGACCGATGAAAAATGGGTAAGCCTTTTACCATTAACTCTTCTTTGAACCTGATGCACTCCATATAAGGCTGGGTTTACCCCATATAAAATCATATTTGAAAAACTCCCTTCTCTGTTGCCTCAGTTGCAGAATCCCACCCTAGAAAAAATTACTAATCAATCTCTGTTAAAGTATCTTCAGTCCCTCCTGCAAGTTCAGACCACTGTCCACCCGGCATCTGTGCTGTTTTGCCCACTCTGTCTTCCACACCTTGTACTGACTCCTGAAAGGGACCCTTTTTTGTCATCACAACTCCAACAGCATTCAAAGTTGATGGATACCAGCCTGAATTCACCACACATGAGTCAAGAGAGACATGGAAACTAATGTAACTCCACCAGCTTGCTCCATCAACTGTGCTGCAGTGGCCAGGGGCCCTAAATAACTGGAACCCCTGGTTCCCACTTAACCTCTTCTTCTTCTATTGCTTAAGAAGACTTGTATATTCAATTGATTTATCGATCTCATCAAACAGTGATTCAATTCTGCAAAACTTGTGCATGTAAAAAACGATTATAATTCCATACCCATGACCGATGAGTCAATGAATTGACTTGTAAACAACTAAAAGAGGAGAATGAAATAGCTAATGAAATATGTAAAATAATTACAATAGCTTGCATGACATAAGTAACTCTATTTTGTTAAAATCCTCCATCTTATCTGTCTCTCTGACCTAAAAATGACCCCCCAGTGAGTACATGTGATTGTTGTAATGTTCCCATGACCACAGATCCACAGCCTTGTTCCCCTGAGTTGTTCACACTGACCATGCTTGCTGACCATTTGAAAACTCCCTAACCACAAGTTCCATGTAATTTATGCCTTGTTAACTGAAATCCAAGTGATTGTTCCTTTTGTTTTTAGTTCCTTGTACCCTCACTCCCTGCTATGCAACCCACTTGTGGATTTTGCCCTTATAAGCTTCTTGCTGATTCCACTCAGTGTCAAGAGCTTTCTTGGCATGAGCCTACTCTTGACTGCATGCTATTAAAGGACTCAAAATTCAAACCCAGTATGCTGGCAATTCTCCCTTCTCATGGTTCAGCTATAACATAAGGTGTTATCTCATCATGGCTTTAATTTGCATTTCCCTGGTGATTATTGATGTTGAGTATTTTTTCATGCTTGTTAGCCATTTGTATATCTTTTTTTTTAAGAGATGTCTGTTCATGTCATTTGCCCACATTTTAATGAAGTTATTTGCTTTTTTCTTGCTGATTTGTTTCAGTTCTTTGTAGATTCTGGATACTACTTTGCCAGATATATCATTTGCAGATATTCTCCCATTCTTTAGGTTGCCTATTTACTCTGTTGATTATTTCTGTTGCTGTGCAGAATATATATATATGTTTTTTGAGTTGGCGTCTCACTCTATTGCCCAGGCTGGAGGGCAGTAGCACACTCACAGCCACTCCAGTGTCAACCTGCTGGGCTCCAGTGTCCTTCTGCCTCAGCCTTCCAAGTAGCCAGAACTACAGGTGCATGCTACCACACCCAGCTATTTTTTTATTTATTGTAGAGATGAGGTCTCGTCAAGTTACCTGCTGGTCTCAAACCCATGGGCACAGGCAATCCTCTCACTTTGGATTCCCAAAGTTCTGGGAATACAGGCTGAGCCACTGAGCCTGGCCCAGAAGATTTTTTTGGTTTGAGTTTAACCCTTTGCACTCAGAGACAACTTGCAAATCACCTACCAGCAACTTGAGCACACTTTTAAAATAAATAGTGAAAAACAAATCACTTCATATTAAATAGTATAGTATTGGAACCAATTATTTTATTGTAATGATGGTTGGCTTATAATGGAATTTTGGACATTAAGAACTTATTTATGAAAACAAAATCAAAATTTCATTTATTTTTCTAACGTGAGGTAATGTGTGAAACAGTCACCAACATGTGTTGCAGGTTCATTGAGACATGTGCCATAGCCATTTGATGTCTTTCACCTGGTGTTTTTCTGTTTGAGCAAACAATGCAGTCTCATTTTCTTCCTCCCACATTAATATGTAATTTGTTGTTCAGTCTATTGTTCAAAGATGATGTGGAAGGACACACTCCTGATTCCTGAAAACTGCTTCTCAATTGATTGATCAGAAGCTTGACAAATTTCAAATGGTTCATAGGTTTTTCTTTTCTTTTTTTGATGCCTGGTACAGTATAGAAGATTTAATAACACATATTTCTAGTCACTGGAAGTATAATTTCTTCCATTATTTAAAATATTTTCACAACAAACAATATGTAAAAGCATATTGATCTGTACGAGCCACACCACTCATTATTTGCAATATAATTTAGAATCATTTCAGGCTTTTTGACTGAAATAATATTTCTACTACATAATGTCCTTGTGATGAATTTCATTCTTGCATGATTCCAAGTAATAATTCTTTTGTCCTTCCACACAAGAAGCATAAGATTATATTTCTATACACTATTGTAGCTTTTTTTCTTTTTTTGTTAAAATCTGTGACTTTTTTTGTGCTGGTATTCCCTTTCAGTTGACTTTGTACCAGTAAGATGACATTTCATCTTTAGTTGTTCTTTTGCTAGGACAAAACTAGTGTAATATCTGTCCGTAAACATGTGGTGTCTTGCTGCACTGGGAACTTTTTCCAACAACTTTTAATATAAATGTAATGGAATGCTGGTGCTTACTGGAAGATCAGATCAAATGATTTTTTGGATGTTATGCTACCATAGTAGGGAAGTATTGAAAAAAGATACCCTGTTTTTCAATCAGGTAGTGCATAAATGCACATACCTTATTTGGTAGGCTTATTTGGGTTGTATGTTATAAGTAATATTCGCTCTTTAAATGGAACAATGGATTTGTCAACACAAATTGCCTGATCTGGTATAAAATATGGCAAAAAATTTTGAACCAGTGTATTCCAAATTACTATTGGCCTTTTGAATACAAGTTCTGATTGTCCCATTACTTGCTGCAGGTATCTTGAAATGAAGCATCCAGAAGATTTGCATAAACTTTTCTTTACTGAATGTTTCTGAAGAGTAGTTTACTATTGAAAGCAGTTGATCTGTACTCTTGCAAATTTGGTACTTGAATTATATCCATATTTAGGATAACTGTGATAAAAGCTAATGTTGGCCAATGCCATGCAACTTATGCCAAGTCAACTTGTTTAATAGCTGCTTTTTCCTTATTTTTTCATCCACATAATGATGGTTCTTCCCATTCTTCACATGACAATACATTGTTTCCACTTCTTCAAAACTACTAACAGAAACTACTAACACTTTCATTGCTATCACTGTCTATTACATTCCCTTATTTTCTTCTTGGCTGGATGGCATCAATATTGCTACCATTGTTTGCTTCAACATCAATGTTTACTTTTTCTAACATATCTGTATAGAAGTCTAAATCTAACTCATCTTTGCTGTTCCTTATAACTCTCACTTTTGTCTTTTTATTTTGTCTCTGTTCTGCAAACCAAATAAATGGATAAAAAAATTCTAGTTGTAATTTACAAACTCACAAAATAAAATTTATCAAAAGAATATTACTTTTCCAATTTTACTTTTCAGACAATGTAGATCGATATATTCAATCTGTGCTGCTTGATACTTCAGTATGATCTGCCTTCAACTTCAAAAATCTCTCTTTTATGGCCACAATAACTTGCTTATTTGTCTTTTAAAATTATGTCATATGATACAAACCACAGCTGGTTTTCTTACACAAACACTCTCTCTTTTTTAAAACTTGTGGTTTTTATCAGAAATTGGTTGACATTTCCACAATGCTCTTTATCAACACTGTGAAACCACTTCACACATTCTCTTTCTACTTAATGCCAGCTGATTGTTTTTGCATATATCTTAGTATACATTTGATCTTTTTATTTGCTTTTTCATGCAATTTGAATGGAAAACTTCAAGAAAACATACCTTTTAAAGAAATTTGCACTGGCATGAGTTTGTCCTGTATAATCACCAGCAGTCTCTTTATGTTCTCTGAGAGGGGACATCTGAGTGGTTTGCTCTATTCATTCTTTCTCTTGCCTGATTGCTCTGTAGGACTAGGACTTCTAGTACTATCTTGAATCAGAGTGGTGAAAGTGGGCATCCTTGCCTTGTTCCAGTTCTGAGGGAGAATGTGTTAAACTTTTTCCCATTCAGGATGACATTGGTTGTGGGTTTGTCATATATGGCTTTATTATTTTGAGGAATCTTCCTTCTATGCCTGTTTTGCTGAGGGTTTTTATCATGAAGGGATGCTGGATTTTATCAGATGCTTTTTCTGCATCTATTAGAATGACAATATGATTTTTATTTTTAATTCTGTTTATGTGGTGGATCACATTTATTTACATGTATGTTGAATCATCTTTGCATCCCTGGGATAATACCTACTTATTATAGTGGATTACTATTATTTTATGTGCTGCTGAATTTGGTTTGCTAGTATTTTATTGAGGATTTTTTTTCTATGTTCATCAGGGATATTGGTCTGTAGTTTTCTTTTTTGTTGTTGTTGTGTCTTTCCTGGCTTTAATATTAGGGTGATATTGGCTTCATAAAATGTTAAGGAGATTTCTCTCCTTTTCAATATCCCATAATAACTTCAGTAGGATTGATACCACTTCTCCTTTGAAAGTCTGGTAAAAATCAGCTGTGAGTCATCAGGTCCTGGACCTTTTTTTTTTTTGGAGACTTTTAATTACTGCTTCAATCTTAACTACTTGTTATTGGTCTGTTCAGGATTCTATTTATTACTGATTCAAAACTGGAGGGTTGTATGTTTCCAAGAATGTGTCCATTTCCTCTAGATTGTCTAGTTTGCTTGCATAGTGGTGTTCATAATAACCTTGGATGATCTTTTGTATTTCTGTGGTATCTGTTGTAATGTCTCCATTTTCATTTCTGATTGAGATAATTTGAATCTTATTTCTTTGTTTCTTAATCTAGCTTGTGATCTATTAATTTTGTTTATCTTTTCAAAGAACCAACTTTTTGTTTTGTTGATCCTTTGTATTGTATTTTTTGGTTTCAATTTCATTTAACTCTTATCTGATCTTCATTATATTTTTTCTTCTGCTAGTTTTGGGTTTGTTTTATTCATGTTTTTCTAGTTCCTTAAGGTATAATGTTAAGTTATAATATGTGATCTTTCAGTCTTTTTAATGTATGGCTTAGTGCTATAAATTTTTCTCTGAGCACAGTTTTAGCTATGTCCCAGAGGTTTTGATAACTTGTGTAGTTGTTATTCATTTCAAGGAATTGTTAAATTTCCATCTTGATCTCATTGTTGATCTAAAGATCTTTAAGAAGAAAATTGTTTAATTTGCATGCATTCATTTGGTTTCATGAGTTCTTCTTGGACTAAATTTCTAGATTTATTCCACTGTGGTCTAAGAAGGTGCTTGATATGATTTTGACTTGTTTAAATTCATGGAGACTTAAGTTTTTCCCTATCATATGGTCTGTCTTGGAGAATGTTTCATGAACTGGTAAGATTAATGTATATTCCAGAGTTTTGGATTAGAATATTCTGTAAATGTCTGCTAGGTCATTTGCTCTGTAGTCCAATTTAACTACAATGTTTCTTTGTTGACTTTCTGTTTTGATGATCTGTCTATTAGTGTCAGTGGAGTGTTGAAGTCTTTCACTATCATTATATTGTTCTTTCTTTTCTTAGGTTTTGTAGAATTTGTTTTATAAACTTTAGAGCTCTGGTGTTAGGTGCATATATATTTAAAATTGCTACATCTTCTTGTTGGATTGATTCCTTTATCATGATATAATAACCTTCTTTGCCTTTGTTCACTGTTAATTTTAAGTCTGTTTTATCTGATATGGGAATGACTGACTATTCCTTCTCATTTTTGGGTTTCTGTTTGCATGAAATATTTTTTCCCACCCCTTTTTCCTGAATCTATAGAAATCTTTTTGTGTTAAGCAGTTATCTTGAAGGTAGCAGATATTTGGATTATGCTTTTTAAAATCCATCCTGCCAATCTATATCTTTTAAGTTGATCATTCAGACCATTTACATCCAGGGTTAATACTGATATGCAAGGCACTAGTCCATTCATCATGGTTTTTTTTTTTCTTCTTTTCTCTCTTTCTCTATTGTGTTGGTGTTTTATATGTTCTGTGACGTTTGGTTTTTGACTGGTGTTTTTGACCTTTTGTTTCAATATTTAGAACGCCTTTGAGTATTTCTTATAGTTCTGGTTTAGTGGTGACTATCCCCTCCATGTTTGCTTGTCTGAGAAAAGCTTTATTTTTTCTTCACTTTTGAAATTTACTTTGGGGGATACAAAATTCTTGGCTACTATTCTGTTTGGGAGATTGAAGATAGGGCCCCAATCTTTTCTGGTTTATAGAGTTTCAGCTGAGGAGTTTGCTGTTGGTCTGATAGGTTTACCTTTGCAACTCTTTATTTCATGCCTTTGACATACTGCTCTTAGAATTCTTTACTTCATATTAAGTTTGTTAACCTGATGACTATATACCTCGGGGATGACCCTTTTGAAATAAAATTTGCAGAGGTTTAGAAATTTTGGGCTTGTATCTAGATGTTTAAATCTCTGACAAGGCTAGAGAAATTTTCCTCAATTATTCACTCAAATAGGTTTTCCAAGTTTGTTGCTTTCTCTTCTTCCTCAAAATATCTATGATTCTTAGGTTTGGACATTTTACATAATCTCACATTTCTTTGAGACCTTGCTCCATTCTCTTGATACTTTATTGTTGTCAGGTTGAATTCATTTAAAAGCCTTGTCTTCAAGTTCTGAGATTCCTTTCTCTACTTTTTCTAGTTTACTGTTAAAACCTTCCACTGCATTTTATACTTCCCTGAATGAGTCTTTCATTTTTAGAACTTTGACTTGTTGTCTTTTTTTTTTTTTTTTAAAGTATCTATCTCCTTGGAGAATTTTTCATTCATGTCCTGAACAGTGTTTTTTATTTGGTTATGCTGATTTTCACCTTTTTCCTGGATCTTGTTGAACAATTTTAAAATCAACGTTTTGAATTTTATCTCTGGAAGTTCAAAGATTTCATTTTGTTTGGGGTCCATTGCTGAAGAGTTAGTTTGGTCTTTTTTTTGTATTGTCAGAATTATTTTTCTGGTTCCTTCTTACTTGAGTATACTACTCTTCTTATCTGAGATCGGCAGGGGCTAATTAGGCACTGTAGGTTTGCCTTGGCTACATATATTCTTGGTGTGGTGAGTTGCTCAATTGCCTGTTGTGACAGTGCTGTGCTGGGTACCTATACAGGCTCAAGGTATCTTGAATGGCTGGGGTGGCTTGGATAGTGGTATTAGCTGGTAACCCACTCTTAATATGGTTTAAAAAAATTTGGTGAGGTCATTTTCCTTTTTCTTTTTGCACCTGAAGTTTCTTTTTCAAGTGTACCTAATCTCATGAATCAAATCAGAAATTTTTCTCAAGTTGGTCAACAACTCAAAAGGCTTTGTGAAGTCACATGATTGTTAGATTGTGACTTTATCTGCAGTTGACTGAGTGTAAAATCTACTATTTCCTTGATTGTATCAGAAATGGGTATTTGAAGATATGCTCTTCTGGGAAATTAGACCACATTTCCGGTTCACTTTTGTTTCTGTGGGTTTGGAATCCAGGAGTAGGTTAGCTGGGTGACTCTACTTCAGGGTCTCTCATGGGATTGCAGCCAAACTATCAGCTGCAGCTACAGTCTCTGAAGAACTCCTGAGTGCTTTAAATACATTATTTTATTTAACCACCAAGAAAATGCTATGAGATAGTACTTTATATAACAGATAAATTTTATGTTCAGAGAGTTTGAGTAACTTGAGCAAAGTTACACAGTTTGTGAATAAATGAACAGGAAGTCAAACCCATGTTGGTCTGACTGCTAGGGCTTTGCCTAAGCATTATCTACTACTTCCCTCTGTGGTCTTCTGCCTCTGCAATCTTCTCCTAGGGTTGGCCCCATATTTCAAATAAAATAAAATAAAATAAAACATCTAATACCTTCTAGTTTTCATTTAACCTCTAGATTTAGAATCATTCTCAACCAAAATTACTTGCATTTATTAACCATAATTAATAAGTGTTTAGGGAGTGAGGACTCAAGAGAAGTCTGAGATGTCTCAGAGAAGAAGTAAGACTCGAGTCAATACTGAAAAGACGAGCAAAGCTTAAATGGGTGAGGGGAAGACTGCACTGCTCCTGGGAGCTGAGATTGGGAAGCCACAGAGGCAAAGGCCAGAGGCTAAACTACCCAGGGTAGAGGCTCATGTTGAGGCATAAAGGCAAATAACATCAGATTAACAAGATGAAGACAGAATAGCAAAGGTTTTGCATGCCAGGAAGAAGATATGTATGAAGGAGGAAAAATGAATGTATTTGTGGTAGGTTGGCTGCATTTGATCTGCATTAGTGACTTCCTTATATTCATTGCCTTTGCAATGTGAGTGTGTAGCATTTCCCATCAAGAAATGAAGTCATGTACACTTGCTTTCTTGAATATGGGCAGTCCTATGGCTTGCTTTGACCAGTAGTATGTGGCAGAACTGGTGGTATGCCATTTGTGAATCTGGGTTTCTCAGACACTTTACAAGCTGATGTTATCTGTCTTGGTCTCTTAACATGCCATGGGAACAAGCTCAGGCTAACTTGCTGTAGGTTGAATCACCCTCTGGATGAGAAAGCAGCTGGCTCAGTGGAGGCTGTCCTAGACCAGCGATCCCCTAGCTTATTTATCAGTTGACCTCAGACAAATGAGGGAATACAGATTAGCTCAGTAGTGCCCAGTCTAAACCAGCAGGATCACACAGTTGACCCATAGACTTATGAGCACAAACAAACGTTAATTGTTGTGCACCAATAAAGTTTTGGGTTTGTTTGGTATTCCACATTATTGTTGCAATGGGTAACTCAGTATTGTAATACAGTATTGTTCTTTACAGACAGACACAAAATTATAACTTCTTTTCCTTTTATAAATGAGAGAAGTCCAAGAGATGGCTGACATTTAATGATCCTCCATCTTTTTTGTACCTAATAGGTATTTATGTCCTTATGGAATAGTCATATTTTCCCCATATAATAAGCAAATCACCTGAGATTCAGAGTGCTTTCCCCCAGGTAACATGTGAGATGTGGTAGAGCCAGGATTTGAACCAAAGTTTTCTGACTCCAAGGCATTCCTTCCACAAAGTTCTATGAAATTCAGGAGGATACCACAGATACATCATGGCAGGATTATATTAAATGAATTTGATAAAATCTGCCTAAGATCCCAAAAAGGAAAAAAAGTCAGACAAGACAATAGTAAAGTCAGTTGGAGCTGATTAAGCATGTTTCCAGAAGTACTGGTAAGTCGCACCTGTGCCAACCTAGAAATTCATCTACAGGCATATGTCTTTGGTATGATCTTGTGTGGCTTGTTACTAAATTCATAGGTTACACAAAACTGGGAAGAATTCTAAACACCCTAATAGATGCCAAGTACCTGAGAATAAGAAATCAAATACATTTTAAAGTAAGGTAATGGAAAGTTCTCCAACAGGTGAATATAAGTATTCAATAGAATAAACGTCAAATAGGGACGATTCAGGCTACAGCCATCCTGTGGTAAATCTGTATGGTGTGTGAAAGGACATAAGATGGAGTCAATATACCCAATGAGCAACCATTTTAACACTGCCTAGTTCTGTCTTGTTTTTCTAGCAGTTCACTTTAATTTACCCTCTAATTATTAGCCAAGGGCAGAATGGGTTTCTCAGAAGTAGCTATTGATAATTGTTTTACAACCCCCTTCCCAGCTTGCTTTGTAAACAAGTTAACCTAATCAGTCCTTCATGACCGTTATGACACAGACCCCAAAAACATGGCAGCAGTCATGTGACAGGCCCACCGATCTGCCTGCCATCCATCGCCTGATATCAGTATATGCTCACCTGCCCTCCATGATGAAGTGAAACAGATCACCACCCAATCATCTTAATGACTTGCCCCCAACAAAGGGAAGATTTAAAAGCATTCAACTTCAAGCTGCCATTCCCCATTGCTTTGTTAAATTCTGGTCTGGCCACATGGCACTTTGAACTATGGCCACCATTGTTTTTCTAGCTTTGGCCCCCTCCCCTACCTTGAGGAGGCGAATCTCCTCTCTCTCTCTCTCCAATTTACTTTCTAAATAAACTATATTTTCCAAGCTAACTTCTGTGCAATTCTCTGCATCTTTCGCACAGCACTAGATCGCAGACAGCACCCCCTGCAATCCCCCACCCTGTCAGGTCTGACCTAACATTTTGGAGGCCCCACTGATATTTTTGACTTAACAGTATGTTTCAGTACGCTGCAGTAGGCTACAAACTCAGGGAGAGCAGGGGCCTGATGTTCACCCCTGGCATAATGTGTGGTCCACTAGAAAGTGTTCAGCAAATGCACCTGTTGGGAAGGAGGAAGAAATGAGGGGGAGGGGAGTGGGAGGAAGGACAGCAAAAAATAGAAAGCAGTCAAACTCCAAGCTGATTGCTAAAGACAGTTAAGTGGAGAGGACACTGTGTGTCCACTGAGTCCTCTAGAATTCCCTCTACTTGGGTCCCCTCCACATCTGCGTGCTGTTGTTTCTAACAGCCAGCACCTGTGACTCTCTTTGACCTGCAGCTACCAGAACTAGTTCAGGTAGAGAAATGGAAGTGCCTGGGCATTTATTTCTCCTCCAGGGCAGAGCTTATCCTAGGATTGACCAGTGTAGAGGTATGAAAACCCAACTCCTCAGCCTTTAGGCAGGACAAATTCTGAAAGAAAATTGAGACTCTGGACCTCCTTGGCAGGATCAGTCTGAGGCTGAGATTTTTGCCTAAAATAGCACCTTTGATTGGCTTTACCCCACCCCAGTCCTGATTTCCCTAATCCTTCACTAGTTTCTTCCAGGAGTGCTGAATAAATCACTAGCAAATCAATCCTGTTCTGGGATCTTCTGATGGGTCTAATCTAGGACAGTAATATCTTAGAGGTTCAAAAAATGGTACATTTTTAATTATTTCATCTCCAGGAACTGGTAGGGCGCCAGACATATGGTAGGTGGCTCATCACATCTTGGAAGGAAGGAAAGAAATCTGAAAGATTGTGAAGAAAAGTACTGTGTGTAAATAAAATATACCCAAATTCCAAATAAATACTCAGAGATAGTAGAAAGATTTTTGTGAGACATGATTCAGGTGTGTGAAAACCTCTAAGCATAAGAAAAGAGAAGAAAGAAAGGTTGGAGAACAACAAATGGACATCTAGGAACAGGCTATTAATTTCCATTTGCAACTGCGGATTGAGCACCTAGTATGCTTTAGGTCCTGTAATAGGTGCTTGGGGTACATCAGTAAACTGAACAAACAACCCTCTTCTCATTGGGTATACATTTTGGTGGGAGAGACTGCTAAACAATAAACCTGAAAATAAGTAAATTATATGGTATGTTAGAAAGTGACAAGTGTCCCAAAAGGGACTAAGGTGAGTGGGGTTGGGGACATTTTATAGTGGTATTAAACAGGTCAGAATAAGTCTCATTGAAAAGGTAAGATGTGAGCAAAGATTTTAAGTAAGAGTCAAGAGGTCTTTTGGGCAAAAGTGTTCTAAGTTGAGAGAACAGCTAGAGAAATGGCCTAAGGCAAGACCATTCCTGGCATCTTTAAAGAAACATTGAGGAGGCCAGTGTGGTTGAAATGGCATGAATGAGGGAAAGAGAAGAGTCCAGAGAGGAAACTAGGGGCCAGAGTACCTGGGCCCCTATAGGCTGCCACAGGCATTCTGGATTCTAGACCCAGTTTCACATGGATCTTGATAGCATGGACTGTGGAGCTGGACAGATCTGAGTCTGAATCTCAGTTCTGTTCTTCCTGTGCTGGGCAAGTTATTTCACTCCTCTGAGCCATTACTTTCTTATCTGTGAAATGATTACAGTAATAGCACCTACTTCATAGGATTGTTATGAAGATTTGATGGAACACTTAGTAGGTGGGAGAGCTCAATAGTATTTTGTGAAAAGTAACATGTGTCTGGCAACTCAGATCTCTGTTTAGACAATTTAAAGCTTGATGTCCCCCTCTCCCACTCTGGAGGTGATTCCATGGGAAGAAGTAAGAGGTTTCACTTGGTCTATAGCGACCCTATAGGAAGATTTAGCAAAGAAGTCAGGAAAAGTGGGCCTCTGTTTGTGTTCCTAGATGAAGATTATGGGGCAAACACAGAGGAAATCATCAGCTCAACCACTATAAGGGATGGGACCAGGGGTAATGATTCTTCTTCTTTCTTAAAGAGAGAGACAGGATGGCCCATGATTCCTGCCAAGCTTTTATTTTTCCAGGCATGGACTTCCTTTTGGGCTGCTTCCTGCCATCCTTCTACCAACTGCCTCATCTCAGGGAAACTATGCAGCTCAGTAACCTTTAGACTTTGGTTCTTACAAGATCAACTTTTGAGCCGGGCTCGGTGGCTCAGCCTGTAATCTCTCGCCTTTGGGAGGCTGAGGTGGGTGGATTGCCTGAGCCCGCGGGTTTGAGACCTGCCTGGGCAGCGAGACCTCATCTCTACAATAAATCAAAAAACCAGCCGGGCGTGGTAGCGCATGCCTGTAATTCTGGGTGCTTGGAAGGTTGAGGCGGAAGGATCGCTGGAGCCCAGCAGGTCGAGGCTGCGGTGGCCGGAAGCGGCCACTGCACTCCAGTCCGGGCGACAGAGTGAGACTCCAACTCAAAAAAAAAACCAAACAAAAAAATAAAACCAAACAAAAAAAAAAACATTAAATAAGAAGATCAACTTTTACTTCTCTTCATCTTCCAATGTCTGTAATAAAAATAGTTTTTTCAGCCTGGTATTGGTACAAGGACAGGCATATAGGCCAGTTGAATAGGATAGAGATTCTGGAAGCAAAATCTCAATTTCTCAACCAACTCATCTTTGACAAAGCCTCCAACTACAACCACTGGGGAGAGGAGATCCTACTCAGTAAATGGTGCTGGGAAAACTGGCTGATCACATGCAGAAGAATGGTACAGGACCCCTACTTATCACCATACACAAAAATTAACTCTAAATGCCTCAAAGACCTAAACGTAAAACCTCGAACTATAAGAATCTTAGAAAATACAAGAGACATCCTTATGGAAATTGGAGCTAGCAACTAATTCCTGATCAGAACCCTAAGTGCCCATACCATAAGAAATAAGATAGACAAGTGGGACCTCATCAAACTGATGAGCTTCTGCAAAGCAAAAGAAACCATCAAGAGAGCAGGGAGACGGGACATAGAATGGGAAAAAATATTTGCTAACTGTAACTGTATATTTGACAAAGGCCTAACATCTAGGGTCTGTAAGGAACTCAAACGTGCTGAAAGGAAAAAAGCAAACAGCCCCATTAAAAAGTGGGCAAAAGACATGAATAGACACTTCTCAAAAGAAGATATATGGGCAGTCAATAGGCACACGAAAAAGTGCTCAGCCTCACTCATCATCAGAGAAATGCAAATCAAAACCACACTGAGATACCACCTAACCCCATTAAGAATGGCTATCATTAATAAAACAAACAACACATGCTGGCGAGGATGAGGAGAAAAAGGAATGCTTCTACACTGCTGGTAGAAATGCAAACTAGTGCAACCTCTTTAGAAGGCAGTGTAGCGATTTCTGAAAGAACTAGAAGTTGACCTTCCATATGACCCAGCAATTCCCCTATTGTGAATATACCTGGAGGAACTCAAATCATTCTACAAAACACATACCTGCACATGTATGTTTATTACAGCTCTATTCACAATAGTTAAAACATGGAACCAACCATGCTACCCATCAAAACTGCTTTGGATTTTAAAAAGTGGTACATATACACAATGGAATATTAAACAGTCATAAAGGACAAACATATGGACTTCGCAGCAACTTGGATGGGTTTAGAATCGATCGATCATACTCAGTGATCTAGCATAGAAACAAAGAACAAAGTACCATATGTTCTCACTCATAAGCAGACTTTGAACAATTATCATATTACTATAAGAAAGGGATTGGCAGTAGTGGGAAACTGCCAGGGGAGGGGGGATTAGATTGGCAGTTAAGGGAAACTGCTAAGGGAGGGAGGAGCACACCTCATCAACAAGGGTACCTGCATAATCAACATTTGTATACCTAATCCTGAATTGTACCCCAAGTCTTTAAAATAAAAAATATAAAAGAAAAGAAAATGGCTTGTTGAAATAGCTTCTAGGTGGTTCTTTCAGCTAATGATAACTACAAATACAGTGCCCAGGAAAGAAGTTAAAAAGAGCCTTCATAATGGGGACATCAAGGGGAAGAGGTTGAGTATAGGACATTGGAGTTTGTGTCTCTGCTCTACCACCTGTGAAGTGTGTGACTATCAATGTGAATAATTATTTGTTGAGAGATGAGCCAGTATCTACATGGATGAATCTCTTGCATAATAATCACAGCTAACATTTATGTAGCAATTGTCATGTCCCAATTACTCTTCTAAACACTTTATGTTTGTTAATTTTCATGATTGCCAAACAGTCATGGGTATATGATTGTCTCCATTATGGAAACTGTGGGACAAAGAACTCTAATAGGTTGAAAAGTTCCAACAGCTAGTAGTTGATGGAGGAACTGTTTGAGTTAGGGAGGCTGGTGGTGAAGTTGATATGTTTAACCACTCTGCTTTGTCATTGCTTCCAAGTTTTTGTCTCATCTAGTTCATCTTATCAGTATTCTAACTGAGAAATGTTGCAGGCTTTGCTCTGACTTTTGATTTATTATCTTTTAATTCTACATGATATTTAACATTTTACCTAATACTAATACTAACTTACTAATAAATTGGTTTAATCAGATGACATAAACACTGCGCTGTCTTCTGAAACCAGAACAAGAAAACACTGCAACCAGCAGTTATTTTGTAAACATATACTGGACAAGAGCTACATAAAATTCCATCAGGAGTCTCATGCAGAATGTCTTTTTGCCTTAAATGGTTTGAAATCCTATTTAGAGGGCAATCAATGGTCCCTCCAGAATATTACAACATTTGGTTCACTGTCACCTTAAAACATAGGACAATCCAAATCTCATCAGGTTGAGCCACAGGCAATCAATTCTGAAACAATTGTTCTCCAGGTTTCTGCTATTTCCATGAATATAATGCACTCCTATAAGTTTCTTGCTTCTAGCAACTTATAATACTGATATTTTATTGGGAAAAGGGTTATTCCTCCTAGAAGCTCTCTGAGAGCTCCAAAATTGATCATTATCACCATTGAATCAAAACGTGGTTTTTACTCTTGTCTCTTCTCAGTAATTTCATCCAAAAAACTCAAAATTTTGGGTGTACAAAGAACATAAGACTGAAAGCAGGAATCCCAGGTTTTGTCTTGGCTCTGCCTTTGGGCAGATCTATTCTCTTCTTTGCATCTTAGTTTCATCTTCCCTAAAACAAGGCATTTGATGAATCACAGTTCTGGCAAACTGTCATTCTTTCATTCATCCAACAAAAATGAACTGTGTAACAATAATTTATTGTAAAATTTTCAAATAACTAAAAGAGGAGATTCTGAATGTTCCCAACACAAGAAATAATAAATGTTTGTGGTGATGGATATGTTAATTACCCTGTCTTGATCATTAAATATTGTATACGTGTATCAAAATACTTCTCTGTATCCTATAAATACATACACTATTATTTGTCAGTTAAAAATAAAATAAACCATTACAATAAATATACTTCCCCCAAATGAAATGTATACTACTGGGAGTCAGTTCTGTCCTAGACAAAGGAACCAAAGAGGGAATAAAACAGACATAATTTCTTGCCCTCATGGCACTTTTTTTTGTGTGGGAGATTGTATTTCTCCAAAGTAGTTCCCGAATATTTCTGGTTCCATGTGTTTTTTCAGAACTTTGTTACTCCCACATCCAAGTGGAATACATTTCCTCTTCTTTTGTAGCCAGGTGGGCTTGTAACTGCTCCAACCAATAGAACATGGTGGAAATGATGCCATATGACTTTCAGGTTAAGTCACATTGCCTGGTACTCTCTGTCAGGATGCTCACCCTTGGAATCCTACCACCATACAGTGAAGAAGCCCAAACTAACACAAGTTAGTGTTAGAAGCAGAGGCCCAAATAGCCTAGAATGGGGTAAGTGATCACTACCTGTTGGCTAGTATTACTTCAGCATAAACTGGACAAAAAAGATAGTATTTTTTTAAGCAAGAAAACAGAATTACACACTAAAAGTTAAACAACAACTAAGGCAATATACATTAAGTACCCAAATGGCTGGCTGGAATTATAAGTAGTCGGAAAATTCAGAGGAGAGAGTGATAGCTGTGGGAAGGACTAATCAGGGCAAGCTTCACTGAGGAGGGACTTTTAATGGGCCTACTGGATGTGGAGAATTTAAGCATCTAGGAAGGCTTTCCAAGCACAGCACAACATAAGCAGAGGTGTGGAGGGTGGAATGAAGAATAACAATCAATAGCTGACATTTTTGGAATCAGACATAATATAGTTCCTATCGTCTAATGCCACTCTTACATTCTGTAAGAGATGAGGAACCAGGCTCAGAGAGGTTAATCAAACTTGTCCAAAGTCACACAGTGGGCGGGAACAGAATTTTGAGGCAAACTCTAATCTCCTTGATTCTAAAGGCCCTTTCCACTACACCGTGGGATCTAATGACCGTGAAATGCCCAGTACTTTCTCTTACAGGTGTCTAATTCTTATGACTTTGTTTGTAAATTAAAATTTTCTTTAAGTATCTAAGAATCTACTTAAAATGATATTTCAAATATTCAACTTGGAATGCAGTCATGGACTATATAAATCAGTGGTGTTAGTAAATAGGAAAGTTGAGCAGCATGTTGCTCAGTAACTGATGAGGAATAAATATTTGATATTCCCCAACTTAAATATGGCATGGAAATGATATAAATGCATAGTGTTCCGTGCACTTAAATGCAAACAAGGATTTCAGAGACGCTGCCAACCTTTCATGAGAATCTGTCTCTAATTAAAGACACTTTCCGTAGGTGTATCCCTCTGCAACTTGCAAGTGGATGCCCAGTCTGTCGGGACTGAGTAATTGGCATTTTACTTTCCTTCTCCTTCTCAGCTTACTTGGATTTCATTTGTCATCATTTCTCATGATGGACAAGAGATGACATGGGCAGGCTAAGAAAGGGGCTGCTGTGGGGCGGGAGAAAGAGTCCTGGCATGCAGGGGAGGGGGCCTGGTTTCCAAACCAATGTCTGTCTCTGATTATGTGACTTTAGGTTGACTCAAGTTCTCCAAGCCTCACCTTCCACATTTATAAAATGTATCAACTCTGAGAGACAAAATCTATTGATCTTATGTGCCAATTCTAATTACAGTAGTCTCCCCTTATCTGTAGGGAACACATTTCAAGACCCACCCAGTGGATGCCTGAAACTGGGGATAGTACTGACCCTATATACTATGTGTTTTCCTTTACATGCATACCTATACCGAAGTTTAGTTAACAAATTAGGTACAGCAAGAAACAAATAGCAATAACTAATAGTAAAACTGAACAATTATAGTAATATGCTGTAATAAAAGTAAAATAAGGGTTCCTTGAACATAAAACCTGTGATGATACCACAACAGTCAACCTGATAACTGATAACTACTAAGTGACTGAGAGAAGGTAGGGTAGATAGTGTGGATCCATTGGACAAAGGACTCATGTCCTGGGTGGACAGAATAGGATGGTACAAGTTTTCATTATGCTACTTGGAAAGGCACGCAATTTAATGTTTAGAAATTATTTATTTCTAGAATTTTTTTATTTAATATTTTGGGTCGTAGTTGACCATGGGTAACTGAAACCAAGGAAAAGTGACACCGTGAATGATGGGGAGACTACTGCAATTAACAGCAGCTGCCTTGAAGGCAGTGTTGAGAAGGATTCTGAGATAAGGAATCTGAGAAAGATTTTAAGGCAAAGATGCCTTAAAGTGACAGTGTGGTTAGACAAACTGAGAGAAGTTGGGAGGGGACCTCTGGCAAGGAAAACACAGTGAGCGGAGGTGAAGAGTAGAAATTTGCTGCTGGCGCTTGGGGGATAACAAGTAAATCAATTTCATGAGCTTGATCCCTTTCTTCACACTTTCATCATAATACTCCCATTTGCATTTAATTGTGTTTACATATCTATTTCTCCTTCTAGACATTGGGTTACTTGCAGACAGGAGCTGTATAGGTCTCATTCTAGAGATGCAGTGATAACAATAGTTCAGCTTTAGATTCCGAGGTATAGAAAGATCTAGGTTGAATCTTGGCTCATGATTACTAGCTTGGTGGCCTTAGGGAAGGTAAACACCCTCTTTATGCCTTGGTTTCCTCAATTGTAAAATGAGTGATAATAGTACCCATCTTCTGTACTTATGATGAACATAAAATTTGTTAGTGCAAATAAATTGCCTAGCCTAGAAGATGGTCTGTGTTAGACACTGGCTACATATTAATTGTGATGATTATTAATTTTTGAATGTCCAGTAGCTAGAATGAGTTTGGTATGTGATAGAAATATAAATGTTCATGAATGTAAGAACAAGCTGTGGAATGTAAGTTGGGAAGTCTTATGTTTCAGGTCTGTTCTATGTTCTGGAGGGACCTGAATATCATAGTAAGAATGTGGGTTATATCCTGAAGGAAATAATACCATTAATAGTTGGAGCAGGAGAGAGTAAACAATGACCCTGGGTTTTGCTCAATTTGCATTAGAGGAAGTCAGAGGAATGGGTACAGTACTAATTGGACCAAGGGAATAGGTGAGAGTTGAAGGGTCAGACCATTGTGTACCTGTTGATGGCCTTTCCCTGGGACCTTATGAATCTTATACATGGAACCAGTGCAGAACTGAAACCAGCTATCAGGAAAGACAAATCTATCTATCTATCTTTCTTTCTTTCTTTCTTTCTTTCTTTCTTTCTTCCTTTCTTCCTTCCTTCCTTCCTTCCTTCCTTCCTTCCTTCCCCTCCCTTCCCTCCTTCCTTTCTTTTTTGTAAACCTGAATTTCATGGCTTGACCATTGATCTAATTAACTATATAACAGTCATTTCCACGTCATTTGGGGTTGTATGGAAACAGCCTCATGCTGCACAATCCATTGGCTGCCATCAGAATGTAAGTCAAGGAGAGCAATTAAAAGGGAAAGAGCAACATAGCTTGAGTTTAGTCTACTTTCAGTCATCGGGGCTAGGGAATCTTGTCATCTTGGCCTTATCGTTTCTCTTCCTTGGCTATAGCAAATGAAGTGATGGCAAAATCACTAAGATTGGAGGATAATAATGAGCCTGGGAAATTTTCTGCTGTCACTTAATAGTGAAGTGACCCAGGGCTATTTCCCTAATCTTTTAGAGAATCAGTGTTAGCATTTGTTAAAAAAAAAAAAAAGATAACCTGCAGGGTGTTGGTAAAGATTCACATTTATGGTGACCACAACCAGTGGATTATCTGTCCTACTGTTTCTGGGCACACAGAGCTACCAAAATAAGTAGTTATCACTATGTATTTCCACAGTAAATATTTGCTTGGCATCATCACTGCTCAAATGAGAGAGCAGTTGGTAATAAGGGACTGGACCTGCTCCAGCTTGCTTTAAAAAAGGGGAAATTTATTGCAAATAAAAACACACAGACACCATAGGCAATCTCACAGACATGCCAGGGTCAGTAATAACAGCCTGGCCACATAAACACTAGAACTGGAAATTTGGAACACAAAATTACTCTCTTTGCCCATAAATGATTTCACTGGGCCTCATCTCTCTCCATCTCTTGGGGAAAGATGGTCCTTCTCATGTCCTAACAGCTACATCCCATAATTCTGTGTAACCATAGGTGATGCCTCTAGGACATCTCCTCAGGATGGGATGACTGGCTCAACTCCAGTCTCTATATTGGTTTCTCTTGGGGTCAGATGATCCCCCTTGTTCAGGTGGCTATGGCTGAGCTGGGAATCACATGGCACATTGAGTTGCCACTGCCAAAGTCAATGAGAGAGACCTGATTCTCTGAGAAAGTAGTGTGAACAAGGCAAGAAAACCAAGCGACCCATTCACTGCATAGAAAAATGGCCATGAAATATTTTGAGTTGTGACTCTGTAAGAAGTTCATTTTACATCATAATCTATCATTCACCCTCCTGCCATGAAACAAATAAGTGTTTATTAAAGTAACATGTAAATATGATGATTGATGATATACACTGATATTTCTTAAGGTTTTATTCTGTTTGTTTTTTAAAAGTGCTCTGGTTATGATCGATTAAATTGATTTCACAGCCTGCTAAATGAACTGTGACAAATAGTTGGAAAAAAAGACTGATATAGGCTATTGGAATAGCCTTAGAACTTATCTTTCTCTTGTAGTCTATTCTATAAACTCCCACCAGATTAACCTTCCTTGAAGCCCAGATCCTGCAAAACCATCAGAATTTCCCCAGTCTAGTAATCCCAAATGCCTCACTGTGGCCTTTGCACTCTGGCTTCATCATTCCTTTGCAGCTTTATGTCCTCAACATAAAATCTACACTCTGGTGAACTAATCTTCCTATCTCTCCACCTTTGTCTTCTGCTTGGAACATTCTCGCATATCTTACTTTTTCCAAATCTTTCTTATCCTTCAAGACTCAACTCCAATTTCACCTCCTGCATCATCTTCCAGATGTGACTTCCGCCTCCTTTGAAACCACTTTATTTGTAGTTCCCTCGAAGTAATTCTCATTGTCCAACCCGTATTGAATGACATTATAATTGCATGGATATTTGCTTATTTGCTTCACTTAGGACTGCTGGCCTTAGAGGGGGAGGGAGATTGTTTAGATAAACAACAGTTAATTTTTTAGTATAAGTATAGTCCCAAGTATTGCATGAGACAGTCTCATCAGACATTCAAATTTAACTGGGTTTTCTGTAGTTTATCTGGCGATTGTAGTCCCATGGGACTACAGCTTTATGAAGTTATATACTATGTCTGACTTACTGTTTTATCTGCCTTTTAGGAATAAAAATGGTCTTCAAACCCCAAGAGAGAGTAGATTCCTCTTGGATGTCCTCACTGTTTCTCTGGCTGATAACAATTTTCTCATGTGTTGAGCCACAGAGCATTTTAAGCATGTCATAAAAATACACCAACAGCAGAAAAGAAGATGCTTCCAGTTGGGTTTGTATGGTGGTGGGGAACGATTCGCTCATCTCAAGCGTGAGGTTCACCTGAAAGTCTCCATTTCACGTTATTACACACACACACACACACACACACACACACACACACACACACACACACACACACTGTATGGCTGTTCTGTTTTTAATTAAAAATGTCCTAAATTGCTCACCAAGGAATAAAACCTGATGCTCAAAAAAATAAAACAGGGCCTTTTTTCTCTGCAGCAGTGCAATACTGCTTACCTCTGGCGAGAGCCCAAGTACCAAGTAGGTTGGTTTGTGTTGTAGTTCAGTGATGGAGCAGGCTGGGGGTGGCTCAGGAAGAAGATGAGGCCAGGGGCAGTCCCAGTCACCCAGTTGTGTCTGAGTGGGAGGCAGGAAGTAATCAGCACAGTGTTTTTCAGGCCTGCCTCATCAGGAGACTCACCTATACATGCCTTTTGGCAAGTTAGAGACACAGCTAAAGAACACAGGCTTTGCAATCAGAGCTGGATCCATTTGTTGATTCTACAACTTACTAGCTAGCTGTGTGGTCATGACTTCTCCATTATGAGTCACCATTCTGAACCTCAATTTTCAATGAAATGGTTGTTAAAATTGTTTCTTGTGAAACAGCCACTACTGTGAGATGCCCAGACTCCCACGGGCTCTTCATGATTCTGTTTATTAGAGGACATAGGTTCTTAAAATGTGGTACCAGCATTATCAGCATCACTGGAAACTTAATAAAAATGGAAATTTTCCAGCCTTACCCCAGACCTACTTCTGGAAACTCCGCAGGTGGTCTCAGAAATATGATCTGTGTTTCTACAAACCCTTCAGGTGATTTCAGTGCACTAAAGTTTGAGAACCCCTATTCTGATTTAGCAGATTCTAATCCAAATGATCATGTGTAAATTAATTACTTCCACATCTTTGAGGAATTGATTGAATGTACAAAGCTAAGTCAATATTTTAAAATAAAATACAATTACAATTTTTTTATTGTAAGCAACTATTTGAATTCAAATCTCTTTACCTACTGGAACAAGGGAGTAGAATATTTGAAATAGTCTGTCAGGAAACAGTCGTTTGAGTCATGGATTCATATATTCATTTATTCAAATACTTGTATCCAGGGTGATCCAGGGACTATGCTGGATACTGAGCAACAATGGTGAAAAAAGGAGAATCAAAGAGCAGAGTAAAGTTGGTCCTGGTCCCTGTCCTCACGGAACATACAATCTAGAAGGGAAGAGAGACATTTATCAAAAATCTACTGACAGATACAAACTTTCAACAAAGACAAGTGCTAAGGAGAGACACAAACTATGAAGGAGTGACTGTCATAGAGAGTGAAACCCATAAAAGGGAGGACCTCACTGTCATTTCCCTGAAGAAGTGTCACTTGAGTGAGCTGCTAAGGATAAACAGGAGCTAGTCTGCAGTGAAGGTGCGGGGAGTTCATTCCATAGAGAGGGACTGCTTCTGCTAAACCCCATAACAGCAGGAAGTGTGACTGGAGCAAAGAGAGCAGGGGATATGTGGATTGGGAACTAAATTGACTGGTAAGCTGTGGCTAGACTATATTAGCCAGAAAGGCCACACTTAGATACTATGCCTTTTCCTCGAGAGCAGTGGGAAGCACTTATGTTTGTTCACACTTGAGTGCCTACTGTGTGAGAGCTCTGTGCCTTTTCTTTATGTCTCAACGAGGGTGCTTTTGCCCCCTTGTGGATATCTAGAAACATTCTGAGATACTTTTTCAGTTGTTATAAGTTGGGGTAAGGGGGAACTGACACAGTGGGTAGAATCCCAAATGCTGTTAAATATACTGCAATGCACAAGACAGTCACTCACAACAAAGAATTACGCAGCCCAAAATATCAATAGTGCCAAGGTTGAGAAACTCTGTATTAGTTGAAGAAAAAAAAATACATATATATTCATATATGTATTTGTGTATGTATTTTTTGAAGTAAAAAAAAAAATTTTATCTCAAAGAGAAAACCACTATGATATTAAAAAAGGCATAACTTACTGAATCTCAGTGTTTTTTCTGTCTTTGTTTTTGTTTTCCCCTAAAAGATAGATCTAGTCTCCCTAAGAAAGAGTATTTTGTCTTAATAAAACACACACATACAGAGTGGCCCAAAATTCAAGTCTACATTTTCTGATTCTTAACTGATAAAGGAATATTCATTGTAGATGTGATAAGGTTTGAGGCCCTACTTCTGCAGGGAATATGTTCCTCCAAAACGTATGCGCACAAACATGAATAGAAAGTACACTGGAGTTTGTGAGAAAGGAAAAAAAGAGGCCCGTATGCAGTCCCCTTACAGAAGAATTGCAGTTGATAGAGATAGTGTAGTAACCATTTGCTGAAAGGGACAGACAGGGGATGGGAGTTGGATTCGGAACATAATTGTACATTTCTTCTTATCAAGGCATAGAGTGGGAAGCAGTACCATTCACCACAGGAGGCCTTTGCTGAAGTGGAAGAGGGAAACACTCACCTTAACTCTTTAGTTTGTTAGATGGAGCTATCCAAATGAACAGTGACTGAGGAGGTCTCTTTATTTCGTTCTATTTTGTTTTGGATTACTTGGCAGCTTGTTTTCTGGCTGTATTTGCCCTCTCTTCCCTCTGATTGCTCAGTGGACTCACCCAGACATAACCATCTTTGACCACGCCACAAAGATAAGCCGGCCTCCTCAAAACCTAGTACCACACCCTCCAGAGAGAAGAGAGATTGGAGCATCAGAAGGAAGAGAACACAGCAGCCACCACGGCAAGGGTTTTTAAAAGCCTTAGATGCACTTCTGCTTTTAGATTTTATCATCTGCACGAATTGCTAATGTTAATATTTTGGCATCTGCTGTTGCCTCTGCTGTTTACACAGTTGAAACTGTGAAAAAGTAGCTCAGACATTGAACCACAATTATTTATTCTTTTTATTTTCTTTCTCTCTCTCTTTTTTTTTTTTTTTTTTGGTTTAGACAGTATTCTGGTGTTAGCCACAAAGTAAATGCAACAGGAGTTCAAGAGTTCCTAGGTAGGAAAGATCCTGAAATGATCAGGGAAGACTTCTTGGAGGAGGGGAAATTTTCACATTTTAAGGTCACGTAGAATCTGGATTGGCCTTTGCTGTTTTCCTTTGATAATCAAGGACCCAGATTGGAAGAGAGAAACCTATTGTCTTTGTTAATCTACTCCTTCACAGCTTTGCTGAGAGAGTCGTTTTTCCCAATCTCCACTTGGAAAGAGGATCCTTCTCTAGAATATTCTCAGGATCATGCTGCCACTTCACCTTCACTGGGAAACACTTTCCATCCTTGGCTGTTTGTTGTTTAGGAACTTGAAGAATATTCAGGTCTTAGGAATCAGGAATTCCCAAGACAAGCAATAACTTCCCGCAGTTCCACTTTCTGAATGGTATCTTGCCTTCTTCCTTCAACAAACTCTCCGCTCCCAATCCAAAATAATTATAACATGTGTAGTCAGTAAGGATGTCATCTGTCTGTACCTCAGTTTCTTCATCTCTAAAATGAGAATAATGCTTCACAAAGGAAGCCTAGTTCACAAAGTACTGCAAAATGAGTCTGTTTGATAAAGTTATTATTAGTAATATGTAGGATCATGCTCATCAAGTATTTAAGGGCAGTGTCAAACACATATTAGGGGGCTGACAGATAATAGCTATTGTTTTATTAATATACAGAGGTTTCAGGCAAGACCTGAATTAAGCATGCCCATCATGGTGGCTGTCACAGCTTTTGCTAAGGTAGACCATCTTACCACTGCTCGTGATGGGGGAGCAGTCTAAGGCCATGGTGAGTTCTATATTGTGTATACTGGCTTGACCACTCCCTCAGCCTCGTCTTCCCCCAACATATACACACAATACTCAGAAATGTTGGGTTCAAGGATGAGCATCTGATCCGGGGCAGCCAATCCATGCTCTGGGAAACTCTGGATGCAAAGGCCTGGCAAACAAAACCACAAATAAGTAAACAAGCTTCTGCCCAAGCAAAGACAAGCTCAGGCAGTCAGATTCTAGCTTCAGGACTTTGAATCAGGAAGCATGCAGGCCACCAGATTGCTATTGGTAAAGTTGAAAGGTACTAAGAGGATCTGGGGTCATGAGGGCCATAAATATGTAGGAGAAGCTATGAGTATTGTGTGCAGAAGTTGTGAGGAAGTAGAAGACATGAGCAACAAACTATGAGGTAGAGGAGAAAAAGGAGTAGTGGGCAAGGAAGCTGGCTGGTAGTGAGAGGGGAGGCAAAAATATATAAATGTGGACAAAGATTATCCAGGTCCCTTTTGGGTGGAGCACTGGTGGGGAAGATCTACCAACTTCACTGGTGAGGTCTCTTGAGTTGTTTTGCCTTCTGCTCTTGCCTCTAGGAGGCTCATTTATACTTGGGTTTCTGTTCTGAGATCCCTATTTCCCTCAATTACCATAAACTTTTCTTTTCTTTTAAATTTTTCCAGTCATCTTTTATTAGGGTATTAATTCTCATTAGGGTATGAAAAGATTTAGCAATGGTCAAGTTCCTTATAGAGGGGAGTCAGGCCAAGGAGGTCATAGTCAGGAGAGAAGATTGTGCCCTCTTCAGGGCTACTTGCATAGATGCTTGTGTTTGAGCTCCATGTAAGAAAGGCAGTAACTGAAAAGCACATAAGTTGCCAGCACCATAGAAACCCTGGAGATGCTCCCTTTCTTCACATTGATGTACTTGTAGTAGCAGTGGTAACCTCTCTGAAACACAATAGCAATGCCATTAAAGGTGAAATCCCACATTGGTATACAGCTTGAAAGCTCTTCTAGTTTCACATCCATGAAATTCTTCCCCTTCATTGGTATGACTAATATAATCTTAGAGTTCCGGTGTCCACTTAGTCTGAGCCTCTTCCTTGTGGACAAAGAGCTTAAGCAAAGCAAGAACCAAATAGAACTGTAGTTTTGCATGTACTATCATCTTTTCCTCATTCTTCGTTCATTTCTTATTCATTGCCCACGCTTTTCAAAAGAATGGGCCTTGTTCTTTGTTCTGCTTTGTACAAGAATTGTGAAGGTTCTTATAATCCTGGGCACATAGGATCATAAAAAAAGTAGGCACTTTTGATTCAATGCTTTAGAGGGGGCAGTGATATATTTTTGTAGCAAGAAACCATAATCATATTTTGTTTGTACCCTCATAATTTACAGATGTTGAAGTTTAACTTTTGAGCAATATCTCTGAGTTTTCTTTATCTTTCTCTTGATTCTGAGGTAGGACAAAGAGCTTGGACTCTGGAATTCAAGAGGCCAGAGCTAAAATCCTGTCTTCTCCAAATCACTGAAATGCTTTGAACTTGATATTCCCAGGAAATAATGTCATGAGGATTAAATTAGTAAACCTATGTAAATATCATAACAGGTAGCTAACAATTCATAAATACAGGGTTCCTCCTCACTTTCTTACAGAATTAGAACATTTTGGGTTACAAGCAATAGAAAACAACTCCAGCTATCTTAAACTACATGGTGGGAACTACATGGTATAAATACAGGGGCAAATCTCAAATTCTCCATGTATAAAACGGAAAAAGAAAGTCTGTGTCATATGTTGTTGTGGGAGCTAAATAAACTGATTTATATAAATATCTTAGTATGATACCTTGCACCCAGCAATTAAGGGGTGGGAGATAGACACAAGAAGGTGTCTATTACAACTGCATTACAGCACACTTTGGTGAGTAGCCTTTAATCCCTCAAAAACATGGCATTAAAATGCCAAAAACTTTTTAACTCCCTTAAAATACAGAATATTTTGTGAAGGCTTTCATAGGTTGGAGATCCCATAGGCTAATTTAGAGTTTCATTGAATAATAATGTAATTTTAAGAATGTTTGAATACGCCAATTCTAACTTAGTAATTTCAAATTAAATGAGGCTATTAGTTCCAGAAGAAAGACTTAAACTCTGCTCAAAGTGTTAGATACATCTCAGGTGGAATAGAAGCTTGATATCAATAGCAACTATAATCTGGTTCTGCAAAGAGAATTTAAACAGAATTTGTACACTTTTTTTTGCCTGTAATGTAAATTTTTTATCTGAATTTGAAAGTGACATTCTTGCTTTAGATACATCCTGGATTTGAGATTTGACCAAGGCCATTTTATCCTGCCATCATAACAAATATCTTGCCTTAGAAACATAAGATTCCATTCACCCTGGGGCTGGAGTCAGTCTTTTGTGCTATGTTAGGCATCTAAGCAGGGGCCCTAATTCTTTCAAGTCAATTCTTTTCAGGCTGCAATATTTTTTATCTACTGCTCAGGGAGACATAAGCCTTGGGGAGAATTAGGTCCATAAAAGCTGCCTCTGAAAGACTCATATTTTATGGGTTCTTGGATGTAAAGAACATGACTGAAATCTGGTGATGTGTAGTTTATTGGCAATTATATATGCATCTGTGTCAGTGCTAATGGGTGGATGGATAGATGGATGGGTGGATGAGTAGATGGATGGGGAGAGCAATCATATAATAGATAGGTAGTATTTTATTCTTTTGGTTATGCAGCATCCAATCATGGCAAGGCACCATGACTATTAAAACTCTTTGTCCCCTTAGAAATTGTCATTGTGTGCATTCTAGGGAACTAGGAAGCAAGTGGAAAAAAATTCTGTTTCTCTGCACTCTGGCATGTTCAGAGGAGGGCAAATGACTTCAGCCTGACTAATAAGACAGTCTCTTGTAGCCCGTGAAATTCGAATAAGTGTTCCATGGTGTGGTGGCATTTAGAGAAATGTTGCATCAGAAGTAACCTGTGGTTATAGATGAATCTGGTCTGTTGGGGTTACTGCTCCAGGTCCTGATGCTTGGCCCTCTAGAGGTTGTTTGCTGTTGGCTTGTTTTCTAAGCCTATTTCTGCAGCCTTTCTGGCTTCCCTTTTTTTGCTTAATCAAAAAGATTGTTTCATTGCAACCTGGAAGTTTGACTAATGCAGATATTGAGAAGTAACTAAACTCCGGGCATATTCTAAGTTCTTTGGGGGCATAAATCTACTTACTATTCAACAATTCTATGAGAAGATTCGCCCATTATTCCCATTTTATAGAAGAGTAAACACAAAAAGCTCACACAATTGCCTGAGATCATATAGCTACTAAGAATAGATCCACAATACCCATTAAATTACCAGCAGCATTATTCTCAGACCTGGAAACAACAATACAAGAATTCACATGGAAACATAAATGACCACGAGTAGCCAAAACAATCCTCAGCAAAAACAAAACAAAACAAAACAACAACAAAAACAAAGCAAGAGGTATCACACTCCTAGACTTTACACTTTATTATAAGACTACAATAATCAGAACAGTCTGGTATTGGTATAAGAACAGGGTTATAGACCAATGGAACAGAAGCAAAACCTCCATTTTTCAACCAACTCATCTTTGACAAAACCTCCACCATCAACCATTGGGAAAGGAGAACCTGTTCAGTAAATGGTGCTGGGAAAACAGGTTGACCACATTCAGAAGATTAAAACAAGACCCCTACCTATCACCATACACAAAATCAACTCTAAATGGATCAAAAATCTAAACATAAAACCTCAAACTGTAAAAACCTTAGAAAATGCAGGAGACACTCTTATGGAAATTGGAATAAGCAACCAATTCCCGGTCAAAACCCCAAGTGTCCATGCCATAAGAGATAAGATAGACAAGTGGGACCTCATCAAACTGACAAGCTTCTGCAAAACCAAAGAAACCATCAAGAGAGCAATGGAGATAGCCCACAGAATGGGAAAAAATATTTGCCAACTGTATATCTGACAAAGGCCTAACATCTAGGATCTACAAGGAACTCAAATGTGCCAAAAAGAAAAAGCATACAACCCCATTACAAAGTGGGCAAAATATATGAATAGACATCTCTCAACAGAAGACATATGAGCAGCCAACAGATACATGAAAAAATGCTCAACCACACTAGTCATCAAAGAAATGCAAATTAAAACCAACTGAGATACCACCTGACTCCAGTCAGGATGGCCATCATCAATAATTTAAAAAACAACAAATGCTGGAGAGGATGTGGGGAAAAGGGAACACTTCTACAATGTTGGTGGAAGTGTAAATTAGTACAATCTCTGTGGAAAACAGTTTGGCAATTCCTAAAAGATAGAAAATTGACCTTCCATACAACCCTGCAATCTCCCTTCTGTGAATACACCCAGAGGAACTCAAATCACTATGAAAAAGATATCTGCACACACATGTTTACGGCAGCATTTTTTACAATAGCAAAAACATGGAACCAGTTGTGCTGCCCATTGAAAGAGGACTGGATAAAAAAGTGTGGTACACATACATGATGGAATATTATGCAGCTATAAAGAAGGATGAAATTATGAACTTTGCAGCAACGTGGATGGACTTAGAGTCTATAATACAGAGTGATCTTTCACATAAATGAAAAACTGAGTACCACATGTTGCCATTCATAAGAGGACCTTGAACAGTTGTCATAATACTATAATAAAGGGATTGGCAGTAGTGAGAAACTGTCGGGGAGGAGGGACACAGATCATCAGTAAGAGTACCTGTACAATGAACATTTGTATGCCTAACCCTGAAATGTACCCCACATCTTTAAAATAAAAAATTCAAAGAAAAAAAAAAAGAGTAGATCCTTGCTTTTGAATCTTGGCAGTCTGACTTTAGAATATGCTTGATACTGCCTCTGTGATATTGCTTCTGCAAGAATAATAGAGGGGAAAAGAGAGAGAGAGGCAGTATGGCAGAGCTTACCAATACTCATTTCCTTTTCCTCCTGGCACACAGACCACATTTCACTTCTATCATTTACACCAGGATGTTAACAGATATAGACATGTGAGTCCTGTCCAATGGGATCTGAAGAAAAGTAGATTTGTGTCATTTCTAAGTCAAAGCAGTTAAGGTGTGGGGTTTGCCTTCCCTTTGTCTTATTCTCCCAACTGCCCAGCTGGATGGAGAGAGGACCCAAAGAATCTAGAGGAAGATAGAGCCACAAGATGAAATGAGCACACAGAAGACTGACTGACCAAGAGCACCCTTTTTTTTGACTGTGTTAGGAATGAGAAATAACTGAGGTTTTTTTTTTTTTTTATAATGTTAGGGTTGCCTGTGAATGTCTCTAACTAAACTTAGTAGGCTATCTAAGTTAAAGGGTAGAGAGATGATAGAGCAAAGTTTACTTGGATTCCAATCCAGGGAGATCTCGGCCACTTACATGGGTATGTGTTTAAAAACCCAGAGATAAAATTCTTGTTTTCTCAAGAATTCTTCCTGGAATCCCCATTGCTCCATTCCAATTTCCATCAGAGTTTTCAAAAAACCTACTGTTCACAGTTTTTGCTCTCCCCAGATGACTTCATTTCTTTTTCTACTACAAGCCAAAGCAGATGAAATTTGGAAATTGAGTCATATTTTTAAATCTACCTTTTGGAACTTGTCCAAAAGCTTTGATTAGCCTGAACCCATACTCTCACCTCTCAAGCACTCTTTTGTTGTAAGTCATGTCTTGCATTTTAGAAGTGAATATTTTCCCTCCATGCCCACAAATTTTGGTGCTAGGCAAGAATAAAATATGGTAATTTTCTGACATTGAGTTTGTTAGATTATGCATTGATGAGGTTTCATATTTCTTCCTCTAATTAGAGGGTAAGATTTGAGTAATGGCAAGTAAATTCCTGCAACATGTCTAAACGTATTATTTTATTTTGAATGACACCCTAGTAATAAAAAGGACTAGTTTCACAACAAATCTCTTATCTTTAAAGGTCAACATATTATATGTTTTCAGAGACTTCCCTACCTGTAAAACATCTTCTGGGAAATATAATATCCTGCTTTATGGGGAAAATAATTAGAAGGGGATATGGATGCTGTCTATCAACGAATTATTAAACTATGAGGAATTACATAA
The DNA here is from genome assembly GCF_000164805.1 of Carlito syrichta. NCBI lineage: Eukaryota > Metazoa > Chordata > Mammalia > Primates > Tarsiidae > Carlito > Carlito syrichta. Next base: position 214,954 of record NW_007225430.1, read on the forward strand.
AAGGGCTTTTTCATTGCATTTACTAAACTGTACAAGTAGAATTTCATCAAATACATGTGAAACTAAAGTAGATAACTGCCAGTGTTATTCATCAAATAAGGGCAAGAATACTTAGAATCATGATATAGGTTGCCAATGACAACACTGATTAAGTTAATGTGGTCATTTGCCCTTGAGCTTTCTCAAAAGGAAGATGCTGTGTATAAAACAATCTTTGTATATTTTCCATTTAGGGTCACAGATTCAGGTGGAGGATTAGACAATCTCTCAAGGCCTCTTCAATTATGAATAAATTAGGCTTTGCCTTTTGTTATCTATAAAGAGAGTAAAGATGGTCAGCGCCATTTATTTTGTCAACTGAAATTGGGTTGCTTTAAGAGTTATATCCACGGAGCCACTAATGAACAGTCAATCACAATATAAAAAATGTGAGATTTTAAACAGGTATGAGGCATGTAGTGTGCCTTTATTTTATAGATGAGAGTGTGAAGGTTGTCAGTTAAAACGGAGTCGCTAATGTTAACAACAACAACAACAAAATACCCTGAAAAACACAGTTAAGGAAGGCCATGAAGAGAGAATTCTCATCCTTATATGTCTGATAACAAAGACTGTGAAAACCACAACCTTGCACAAAGGCCATCACAACCTTAAACAAAAAATACATCTGCAAGGACATCTGTCCAACAATAGACTGTCCTTGTTATTGATCTTTGTAGCCAAAAATAATTATTTCAAAACAATTATGTAATAGTCCTCATTTTTCCCCTTAAAATCCTTTGTCTTCTCCTGAATGTACACATAGTTTACTGTGGTACACATATTCCTATTGCAATGCTCTATTCCCAAATAAATATCTTTTTCTTTTTAAGAACTTATCTCTGATTTGTTATTTAAGTTGATAAGAACATTGAAATCCAGAGAAAATCATTTACTCAAAGTCATCTATCAAGTTATTGCTTGACATTACTGAGAAGTCTGGCAGTAAAATCCAGCAGAGTTCAGTAACAACTGGATCCAGGTGCTCAAACACATCATCAGTAATCTGTATCTATCCATCACTTGGCTCTGATTTTCTCTGTGTTGCTGTCTTCTCAGGCAGGCTCTTCTCTTGTGTTGCTAAGCTAACTCCAGTCTTAGGTTTTTCTGTCTCAGAGGTTCCAGCCAAAAGCATGCTTCTTTATTCTACTAGTTTCAGTGAAAGTCATTAGCCCAGTTTGGGTCACAATCTATTTCTGAACCAACCACTGGAGCCAGGGGCATTACACATTTTGACTTTTTTGGTTTGGGTCAAGGTCAAGATGACCATCAACAAGGCAGGGAGTTAGCCAGCTTCATTTAAACCGTATGGGACTATGATGGGGAGAGGGTAGTAACCAAAGGAGACTCCAGCCAACCTTGCCAGAAGTAGAGGAAAAAATGTTGATCAAAATGTCCAATATCTACTACACAGAACAATGCAACACGAATCCCTTGTCAGGTTAATAAATCACTTCACTATTTCTTCCATAAAAAGTGATTTTATTTTTTAAAAATTTAGATCTACATTGTATCATGAAATACATTTCAAAATGATCATCAATGGTAATCACTTTTTATGTTAAAAGAAATGCCAATTCTTCTTCTTTAAAAAAAGGGCAGACACTAGTTAGTTTACTTGGAATTAATTCTGGAACAAAATACTTTCTATTTGTTTATTTTTATTTATTTTTTTTGAGTTGGGGTCTGACTCTGTTGCCCAGGCTGGAAGGGCAGGTGGCATAATCATTCAGGCACCTTACCACAACCTCAACCTCCTGGGCTCAGGCAATACTTCTGCTTCTGCCTCCCCAGTAGCTCATGCCACTATGTCTGGTTTTTTTGGGGTTTTTTTCGGTAGAGCTGAAGTCTTACTATGCAGCCTACACTGGTCTTGAACGTCTGGGCTTAAGCAATCCTTCATTTCTTCTACTGTGGCCTCCCTAAGAGCTAAATTATAAGCATGAGCCACCATGCCCAGCACAAAATACCTTATAAAAGAATGTTAGATCTTACTTCGTTTGAGGATTGAATG
>NW_007225430.1:217026-242785 GCF_000164805.1 Carlito syrichta
GGGTTTTCTTCATTTCTGTAGATTTTTCTCCCTTTACCCCTTTCCCTCCCCCTCTTCAATTCTGTTTTTGAGGGAAGGTGGGGTTGCTTTTATTTCTCTTCTGCAATGAGCTGTTCTTCCTTATGAGGGTCTTCTGGTTTTGTTCACTTTTCCCTCTGTTTTACAGTCTGTCTATTCAGCAGTTTGCAGTCTTGGTCCGTTCAGAGAATCTCACAAGTTCACCTATGCCGTCGCCATCTTGCCCCGTCTCCCCTATTTGTTTATTTTTATTTATTTTTTTTGAGTTGGGGTCTGACTCTGTTGCCCAGGCTGGAAGGCAGTGGCATAATCTTGGCTTACCGCAACCTCAACCTCCTGGGCTCAGGCAATACTTCTGCTTCTGCCTCCCCAGTAGCTCATGCCACTATGTCTGGTTTTTTTGGGGTTTTTTTCGGTAGAGCTGAAGTCTTACTATGCAGCCTACACTGGTCTTGAACGTCTGGGCTTAAGCAATCCTTCATTTCTTCTACTGTGGCCTCCCTAAGAGCTAAATTATAAGCATGAGCCACCATGCCCAGCACAAAATACCTTATAAAAGAATGTTAGATCTTACTTCGTTTGAGGATTGAATGAGTATTAAAACAGAGATTGAGATTTAACAGGTGTTACAGTTTCCAAAATAGATTTTTAAAAACAGTTTCATGACTCGATTGTTTGGAATGCTGAGATTTTTCACTTTAAATAAAGCTAATGGGTTTATTTTTAATATGTTTGTGGTTTGTTTGCAAATGACAAGTTAATACAAAATTTCAGGGCTTCTATTTGCAAAATATTTCTGCAAATAACCCATCATATGGATTGTTCTTATTATCTCCAATAAATCAAAAGTCAAATTAACTAAATCATCACTACATTTTCTTTATTGAACAAGAGAATTTGAGGCAAAAGTGATATCCAAATGTTTACTTTAAAAATTCTGATCCTATAGATCAAGATATGAATCTAGAAAATATCAATTTAAGAGGGAAATTGTAAATTTATTATCATTTTTGTGGTCACTAATTTCTTGTTTTTCTTATGCTTCCTATCTTTATTCTATTTAGTAAAAGTATACAGTAAGCAATATGTGAACAATAAGTAAAACCAAACAAAACTGTGTAAATGCAAAGCTTTTGTTTGGGTCAATAACATTTAGCTAAGCGAAAAATAACAGTAGGAGGGGAGGGCCACAATGGCTGACTGGAAACACCACACAATGGCCACTCTCAACAAAGAAATCTAAATAGAGGAGCAGTTGAGGAATATGAGGGTCAGCCTGAAAGCCCAAGCTGAGGTCTATTGGAAGGTCACCTGGGGACACAGATGATGGACAGCTCCAAGCTCCTGCCACCTTTAAAAGCAGCCCTATCAGACCAGGAAAGCACTCTTGGAGAAGGGGTGAATGAAAGTAATAGCTTTTTTCTTTTTTTTAAACATACCTCACACAAGCCTCAGCCAAGGGAGAGGCAGTCCAGGCCCTCTTCATGCATACCTCCTGCACTAGCTAGGTTCAGGGAGGCACTTGGAATCAGAATAGAGGCACCAGTGGGATCCACATGGTGCCTGGGGAGTTCTAGGTCCCGATGAGTCCTGGTGGCAATAGCAGCCAACCACATCTCATGGGAATCACCCTGTAGGGATGGTCTGTGCCACATGGCAATTCCCCCCTCCTTCTTTCCAGTATCTAGAAGTAGTAACACACTCACACTGAGGGTATTTCTCCAGTGTGGCATCCATTGCAAACCCAGAACAAGGCTGCATATAGAGGGAGAAATACCAATTTCCCACTAGCAAGAAAGCTGCTTCTCTTCTATTCCTGTGCAAAAGGGGGTGGTCCCACCTAGACAGGAGGAGACCACATTACACCTCCAAGAACACCTGTGCCAGAATTGAGTCATGGGATCCTTCTTGTTGTCCACCAATATTGCTGATAAGATGTGTGAGCTGGGGCTGTGGCCCCCAAAGTTTTCTGCGAGCCAGGGATCCCGGCATTGGTGCTTGAGAAAGGGGAAAGCCTCTGAACAGGAAGAAGGGACTTGTCCTACCTCCACCCCACCAGACTGTACCAGTGAAGCAGTGCCAGATAAATTTCCCCCAGTTCATCACCCTTCTTGCCACCTCTGCCTCCCTCACTGGCAGACCACAGGAGGGAGTTCAGGTGAAAAAAACAACACAAGCTACCACCACAACAGCAGCAATTTTATCTAATAAAAATAGCAGAACGACAAAAAAGAAGAGTCTGCCCTCATAGATGATGAAGAACCAGTGAAAAAACACTGGCAACCCCCAAATCCTTAATGAGTTGACACCCACAAAAGGACTTCCCAGATCCCAAGCAATGGAACCATTGACTTGTTCCTGATGACATAGAATTCAGATGAAGGATGGCAAAGAAATTCAACAAGATCCAAGAGAAAGTAGACACTCAATCAGACCATGAAAATAGCGCAGGAAGTAAAAGTTGACCCTGCCATCTTAAGAAAGAACCAAACTAAGCTTCTGGAAATAAATAATTCTCTCCTGGAATTTCAAAACACAATAGCAAGACTTTACAGCAGAATTGACAAGGCAGAGGAAAGAATCTCAGAGCCTGAGGATCAAACTATTGAGCTAACCCAGTCTGTCAAAAATAAGGAGAAAAGAATTAGAAAAAATGAACAAAGCCTATGAGAAGTCTGAGATTTATGTAAAGAGACCAAATCTACAGTTAATTGGCATCCCTAAGAGAGAAGAAGAAACTGAGAATACCCTGAAACAAGTTTTCCAAGACGTCATCCAAGATAACTTCCTATTTTGCTATAGAGGCAGCCATGCAGATGTAAGAAATTCAGAGAACTCCTATGAGATATTACATGAGAAGACTATGCCCAAGGCACTTAGTAACCCAACTTGCAAAGGTGAGCATGAAATAAAAAACCTTAAAACATCAAAAACAGAAGTGACAGACCACATACCAAGGAAGACCCTTCAGGATTACAGTAGACCTCTTAGCAGAAACCTTATAACACAGAAGAGGTTGGTGTCCCATATTTAACATTCTTAAAGAAAAGCAATTCCAGCCATGAATTTCCTATCCTGATAAGCTAAGCTTCATTAATGAAGGAGAATTAAAATCTGTTCCAGACATCCAATCCCTAAGAGAGTATGCCACCTCCAGTCCAGCCTTTCAGGTGATGCTTAAGAAAGTTCTAAGCACAGAAATAAAAGAATGGCTCCACCCATCATAAAAGCATAGGTAAGCACAGAATTTATAGACCATACAAGTCAATCACAAAGCCTAGAATACAAAGCAGACTCTTAATAGCAATATGACAGGAACAAACTCTCCAAATATAAATAATTAACTCAAATGTGAATAAACTGAATAAGCCACTCAAAAGGCACAGAGTAACAAATTGGATAAAGATGTATGATCCATCTTTCTTCTGCCTTCAAGAAACCCATTTCACTGCAAATAACACCCACAGGCTCAAGATAAAGGGATGAAGAAAGATCTTCCAGGCAAATGGAAAACAAAAAAGAGCAGACGTAACTATTTTTATATCAGATACAATAGATTTTAAACCAACACAGGTAAAAAAAGGACAGAGAGGGGCACTATACCATGAAAAAAGTTTCAATCCTCCAGCAAGAAATACCTTTCTTGAATGTATACACACCCAACATAGGAGCACCCAGATTTACAAAACAATTGCTAATTTAACTAAGAGAGGACATTACCATACAGTAATAGTCAGAGATTTTAATTCTCCACTAACAGTCTTAGGGAGATCATCAAAGTAGAAAACTAACAAAGAAATCTGGAACCTGACCTCAACACTCAACCAATTAGAGCTAATAGATATCTACAGAATGCTTCACCCAACAACAGAATATACGTTCTTCACATAAGCACATGGAACATACTCCAAGATCGACTTGTTCATAAATTAAACATAAACTAATTTCAAAATCATATTAAACATCTCAGACCATAGCAGAATAAAAATAAATATCATCACCAATAGGAATCCCCCAAAACACATAATACATGGAAATTAAACAACATGCTTCTGAATGACTTTTGGGTTAACAGAGAAATCAAGACAGAAATAAAAATATTATTGGAAACAAATGAAAGTAAAGACATAACAAAACTCTGGAATACTATGAAATTGTGCTGAGAGGGAATGTTATAGTATTGCATGCACACATCAAGAAAATAGAGAGATATATTAAGTAAACAGTCTAACATTGCATCTAAGGGAGTTGCAAAAACAAAATCAGCAGAAGAATGAAAATCATCAAAATAAAATCATAGCTAAATTAAATAGAGACCAACAAAATAATATACAGGATTAATGAAAAGATGATTTTGTGAAGGGATATATAAGATTGACAGACTCTTGACCCCTGGCCAGTTGTTTGAGAGAGAGAGAGAGAGAGAGAGAGAGAGAGAGAGAGAGAGAGAGAGACCAATCAGGAGGAAGGGAATATTTGAATATACACAATTAGAAATGAAAAAGGTTATGTTAAAACTGACCCTGAAGAAATACAAAACATCATCAGAGATTACTATGAACATCTGTATGTAAGTAAGCTAGAAAATCTAGTGGAAATGGAGAAATTCCTGGCAGCACACAACCTCCCAAGATTGAAACAGGAAGAAATTGAAAGCCTAAACAGACTAATAACATTTTAAGAAATTGACTCAGTAAGAAAATTCCCCACCAAAAAAAAGAGCCCTTGGCCAGATGGATTCTCAACTGAATTCTACAAGGTGTATAAGGAAGAACTGATAGCAATCCTATTGAAAGTATTACAAGCAATTAAGAAGGAAAGAATTCTCTCTAACTCATTCTTTGAAGCTAGTATTATCTGGATACCCCAAAATGGCAAAGAATCAATAAGGAAAGAAAACTTCAAGCCAATTTCCTTGACGAACATAGATGCAAAAATTTTTAACAAGATTCTAGCAGATTGCATCCATCAGCACATTACAAGGATCATTTATCATGACCAGGTGGGCTTCATCCCCAAGATGCAAGGCTGGTTCAGCTTACACAAATCAATAAATGTAATCCACCATACAACCAGGTGTAAAACCAAGAAATACATGATTATCCCAATAGATGAGAAAAAATATCCAATAAACTCCAACAACATCCCTTCTTGGTAAAAATACTCATCCTCAAACACTTAGGCATCAAAGGAACAGTCCTTAAAATAGCAAGAGTCATCTATGACAAACCTGCAGCCAACATCATACTTAACAGGAAGAAGTTGGAAGCATTCCCCTCAAGAACTGGAACAAGACAAGAATGTCCATTCTCAGTTCTATTTAACATAGTACTGGAAGTCCTAGCCAGAGCAATCAGGCAGGAGAATGAGATTAGAGGTATCCAAATAGGAAAAGAGGAAGTTAAATTATCCCTCTTCTAAGATAATATGATTGAGTACTAAGAAAACCCTATAGACTGTCAAAAACCTCCTTGTACTGATAAATGATTTCAGTAGAGTCTCAGAATACAGAATTAATGTACAAAAATCAGTTGCATTTCAATACACCAACAACAAGCAGGCAAAGGACCCAAATCAAAACCACAATCCTATTCACAATAACCACAAAATAAAATAAAAATAAAATACCTCAGCATTCATCTAACTAAGGAAGTGAAAGATCTTTATGATGAGAATTACAGAACACTGCTCAAAGAAGTCAAAGTTGGCATAAACTAATGGATAAACATCTTATGCTCATGGATTGGAAGAGTCAATATCATCAAGATGTCCATTATACTCAAGGGAATCTACATATTCAACACAATTCCTTTCAAAAACTACCAGCATCATTTTTCACAAACCTAGAAAAGACAATACTGAAATTCATATGGGAGCAAAAAAAGAACCTGAATAGCTAAAGCTAGCCTTAACAAAAAGAACAAAACTAGAGGCATCACACTCCTAGAATTCAAACTTTACTACAAGGCTATAGTAACCAAGACAACATAGTACTGATACAAAAATAGACCATCATCCTAAGTGAACTATCACAAAAACAAAAAACTGAGTACCACATGTTCTCACTTTTAAGAGGGGACTAAACATTGGGCACATCGGCACAAAGGTTGGAATAACAGATGCTGAACACTGCTAAAGGAGGGAGGTGGGGGAAGGATAAGGGGTACACAACCATCCATTGGGTACTATGTCCACTACTGGGGAGGAGAGGGCTTGCTAGAAGCCAAAACCTCTCCTTCACACAGTATACTTATGTAGGAAACCTTCGCATGTTCCTCATGACTCTTAAATTAAAAAACAAAAAACAAAAAACCAAAAAACTCCTACATACCTTAAAATTTCCCACGATAAGAACAACAAGTGTTCAAATTTTTTTTTTTACTCCCTTCTCACCCTGTCCACCAGGCTGGAGTGCAGTGGCGTAACCACAGCTCCTTACAGCCTCAAACTCCAGGGTTCATTGGATTCTCCTGCCTCAACCTCCTGAGTAGTTGGGTAAGTTTTTTTACTTTTCTTTCAGAGATGAGGTTTCCCTATGTTGCCCAGGCTGATCTTGGACTCCTGGCCTCAAGCTCCTGCTGTGGCCTCCCAAAATGCTAAGATTACAGGTGTGAGTCACTGTGTCAGCCTGATTTTTTTTTTTTTTAACAAAAAACAACTTTAGCTATTTTGTTATTGTATTCTTTTAATGAAATGAAAGCAGAATCTCAACATCTCTAACAACATAAACCCTCAGAATATCTTCCTAAGAATGTCTGCTTCCCCAACTCAGGTGATAACCAGTTGAATACATCAATTAGTACTATTGGTGCCATCACTCCTCTTGTGGGGCTCTATATCATGGCTGCTCAAAGGGCAGAAATGGGAAAAGCTAGTCCAGCTTTTTAACTTGACTAAAGACTTAGTTGCTTTACCTGTGAGGGAGTAGTGATCTTCACACTGGAAGTAAACTCCATGGCTCGTGACTGAGACAGTCTAGACTCAGACCCCATCTCCACTGCATGCCAACTGTCAGCAAATGGCATCACCTTGCTAAGTTTCAGTTTCCTCTCCTGAAAATGGGAGAAGACCAGTATACTTCCCTTAGGACTGAGGCAAAGATTGTGTAATCAGTCATGTGTGTAAAACAGAACCACTTCCTCTGTGATCCTCTCCTCACCCTTTTCTACGTGTTCTGTACCTGGAAAGCTGACCAGGAAGGACTACCTCAGTGGGCTTCCTTAACCTCTGAGTTCTGCTTTGGGCTTAACTTCAACTTTGTAAATAATATCTTTATTAATCTCTCCTCAAATGTGAGTGTGTCCTCTGTTTAAGAGCATACACAGCATGAAATCTGCTTAGTTTGTTATATGACAAGTACTTGCATGGCTGTTGGGTGGCTTAAATAAAACTATGTGCATTGAATGCTTGGTGCAAATTGGTAGTCAATTCATGAAAATAAGTATTATATATATATATATATACATATATATATATTTTTTTTTTTTTTTGAGTCAGAGTCTTACTCTGTTGCCCAGGCTGGAGTGCAGTAGCATGCTCATGGCCACCACAGCCTCGACTTACTGGACTCAGGTGCTCCTTCCACTTCAGTCTTTCAAGTAGCTGGAACCACAGACATGTGCCACCATTCCGGGCTGATTTTTAAAAAATTTGTTGTAGAGATGAGGTCTCGCCATGTTGCCAGGCTGGTCTCAAACCCCTGAGCCCAGGCAATTCTCTTGCCTCTGCCTCCCAAAGTGCTGAGATTGCAGACTTTAGCCACTGCACCCGACTAATAATTATATTATTAATAACAAATAAAATATTATCACTAATATATCAGTTATTTATATGTGCTCACTGTACAGTAGGCACTAGACTATTACTTTACATTCATGATTTCTTTCTATTTCCCCCTCCCTCCCACCCTCAAGTCTACAAAGAGTTACCATTTTCCCCAACTTACAAACAAGGAAACAAATCTTAGAGAGTTTGAATAACTGGCTCCAGGACACACAGCAAGTTTGTTTTAACTACAAAGTTCATTCTTCTTATCACTTTACTGTCCTCATGATAGTATCTGCTCTGCTTCCTGATACAGACTTTGGTTTATAAACAGCAAGTGATTTTAACAAATGATTAAAAAATATGACAGAATTATCACAAAACATGATTATTTGACAAATACTTTCTCTAAGTGTTTAGAGAAGATCTACAGAAGAGATCTAGTAATCAAGTCTCACAACATGAATTTTCTGGACCTTATTTTAGGGTTTCACCAATTTAACTTCCCTCACCAGATTTGACTTAAGATTACTGAATATGTAATGCTACTTCCATAGGAGATGTTCCTATATGGGCAAAAAATTTTGTGTCCATGGATGTTCATTGCAACATTATTTGTTATTGCAAAAATAGGAACAAATTAAATTCGATCACTACTAGGGGAGACATTAAGATGCATTTTGGTATATAGTATGCATGCTGATTTAGTCATGCATGCCAAGGAATGTTAAAAAATAAAATACATTCACATATACTGACATAGAAAGTCCTGAAGATATCAGAGAAAGGGAAAATTAGGTTGCATAGTAATGGAAATAATATAATGTCACTTGTTTTTTTAAACCCTGCATATGTGTTTTTGTAAGCATACACATAAGTACTCTCAGCATTTAGCTTTTGAAAAAAGCAAATATAAATATATTATTTATAGGTTAAAAACTCCTCTATTCCCCTGGGGTGGGGGAAAGGGCAGCAGAATTTAATGAAAAAAAGTTCTTGGCTGACTTTGAAAATTTGATTAAGTATTGGAGATCAACATTCTCTCCTGAGTCACTGACACAGACTCTCTCAAAGGCCTCTGTAAGTCACCTATTTTCATTTTGGTTGCATGACCATTTGGGGATTTGTTTGAATAATTTAGAAGGATAGTTTTTCTTGGAGACTTTATTGCAAGGAAGATCCAGGACCCACAGTCTTCAGGACTTTTTTTCTTCTCCACTCTCCTGGCACGTGGAAGTGAACTAAAATCCTAACTGGAATCAGAAGGAAGAAGAGGGCTCCACTCAGACTGAGTGGAAGCACAGTTGCCAGTATGTCAAGACTTCCTGTCTTGGCAAGGCAATCGCACAAGGCACAGTTAAGCCGTGCTAGGATCAATCTATTGTAAGCAGGAAAGGGATGTTTCCTTCTATGGTCTTAGGAGAGAACAAGTAGTGCGAGGGAACACAATGACACTTGATGTTAGCTAAGATGTGACTCTGAAAAAGACAAAGTCAACCCTTTTCCAAAGAGAAGAGACCGTAGACACATAAAAACAATGTCTGAAAGGGAGGATTTAGCATTTTTACTCCCAGGGAAAGCCCACTACATTTAGGAATGAATAATAAGCACTTGGTTAAATCCACCCAACATTTCAGAGTAGAGGATTTCATTTCTTCCTGGGTGAACACAGCTCATTTTTATCTTATTTTTTTGCACTCAGAAAGACTTTTGTTCTCTCCCATTTGAAAAGTATCTCTTTGTTCATTTATCCATATATCCACACATCTATCCACTCACCATTTATGACTGAGTCTACATTTATTGAATATTATTATTATTACTGAAAGTTAACATTTGGTCTAAAAATATGAGCTCTAAAAATGCACTAATTTTATATGTACTCTCATTTATTGTTTACATAATCTGTGAGACATTTACTACTGTTATTCCTTACATAGATAAGGAAAATGAGGCACAAGGAGGTGAAGCAGATTTGCTCACTCTCAGAGCTAGCAGTTGGAAGAGACACAACTCATACCCAAATCTTTTTGATCCTATAACCCTCTCCAGTGGCAACTGAGGTCAAATCATACTGGTTCACAAGAACCAATTGGTAAATGTTCAGGAATTTTGAACATTGGTTGTTAAATGCAGTCATTATTTAAAATTTAAATTATATAATCTTTTGATTAAATAAATTATGTTATACACAAAGTTAATAAATATTTAAATTTATCACTTTTTAATTATTTCCCTCCGTTCTGTTTGATCTTATCCTGAAATTATTTCTGTCTACTGAATCTCAGTGGCGCAATTACTATAAAATGGTGTGCTGGGGCCCATCTCTTTACAACTCTGCATTTCACGACATTATGTTGGTAGTCTGAAATTGGCCATGGTTGATTATTTTCACCATGGAAATTGGCAAGTACTACAGATAAAGACTAGCTTTTCCCTGAAGAGTCATCTGTTAAACACTTATCAGTATATCAGTGGTCTTAACTACCATGGTATATAACTTCTACATAATGTTATAATGTTATTTACAGGCATTGTGCTTAATGCAGAAGATACAAAGTTGAATCAGTCACAGTAGAAACAAGAAAGAGGAAACCTCACCCAACAGAAATTGGAAGATTGTGGAGGATGAATAATTCCAACTTAAAATATCACTTTCATAAATTTTCCAGGTACAATTTTATATGCAATAAAATAAGACCCAAGATACCCAGGAAAAATCTAATCTAGAAGTTTTCAGTATAATAATCTCTCCCTAAGTCTCTATCAACTTTTATTGTAGAGAATCCAATAGTAATCAATTTCGCTGTGAGGTAGACTCTTTTCAGGTGCAGTGTATCTTGAACTTGAAAGGATTCCATTGGTTGATTTCGATCTTCTGAATATGACTTTTTGATTAAGGGAAACACTATTTCTTATCTGGCGCACATTCATTCAAAGAACCAACAAACTAAGCATTAAACCAGATACCTTTGTATGGCCAGAAAAATGAATTCTCTAAGGAACAGTTAAATTCTATTGATATGGTAATTTGCCAACCAGATATATTTCTAATAGAATTTCACACCAGTTTTGACTATCTGGTCAGCCAGATTCATTCTCAATGACCCTATAGAAATGGACATGACCCGTGCCTTTGGGAGGCTGAGGTGAGTGAATTGCCTGAGCCCGCGGGTTCGAGACCCGCCTGGGCAGTGAGACCTCATCTCTACAATAAATCAAAAAATCAGCTGGGTGTGGTGGCGCATGCCTGTAATTCCGGCTACTCGGAAGGCTGAGGCGGAAGGATCGCTGGAGCCCAGCAGGCCGAGGCTGCGGTGGCCGGGAGCGGCCACTGCACTCCAGTCTGGACGACAGAGTGAGACTCCAACTCAAAAAAAAAAAAAAAAAAAAGAAATGGACATGAAGAAAGATGAAAAGCAAGAGAAGTAAGAAAGTTGAGCAATCATTATGGTTTTAAACATGGATTTAGGCCAATATGTGACATTTATTGGCAAATCATTTCCCCTTCCCATTCTTTAAAAGCCCTATTTATAAAATAAGGGAGTTGGGCCACCCATTCTTTTCAAGTTAGGCTGCAAAAGCATTGCCAACTAAGCTAATGAATATACTAGTTCTCAGATCATACCTGTAGATCATTAGATCAAGGATATGCCCAGCAATTTGCATTTTAAGTGAGCACCTGATTTTCCCAGTCTCCCAATGGTCTGGTCTCTCAAACAGCCACATCTTTAGACTAGGTTATCTCAATCCCAGTCTAAATCTTCTGAAATCTTGGCATTAAAAAGAATATATTTTCAACATTAATATAATTAGTGAATATATAATGCTAATGAATATATAACATCACTTGAAATGTACATCTTAAGGAAGAGATGTTTGTCTTGTATTATCTATTGATTTACCTCTATTTGAGTCTTATGTGTTACTTCCCTAGCTTGATAGGAGTTGTTTTTATCATTTTTATTTAAGATAGTCTCTGGTGTGTGTGTTCATGTTATCTGGGTGGTGAGAAAATTTAACTGCTAGTTTTAGTGACTAATAGCATTCCAGTAATGGGCTTCCTGAAAGGGTGAAAAATAGAAAGCTATCACCATGTGTTTGCTGGAAATGACTTTGAAAAGCAATTGGAAACAGGCCAATTATTGTGCTATTGAATTCAAGTCAGTATTAGAGAAAACAGGAACATTGAACTGGCTTTTAGACAGATAACTTACATAACTTGTCTGATTGAGGCTTATCCTATAATAAGAAATACAATTTGAAAATAAACAACTGTGTTATAAGAGAAGGATATAGTTTCATCAGTCTTAGGTGTGACTAGTTTTTACTACAGCAAGAGATAATGACTCCCATCTTGCTCCTAATTAGATGAGTATAGTGAACTTCTGTGATTTCCATCTGCCGACCAATTCATCTTTCTTCTGATAATGGCACCCCAATTTTCCTCTGAGTAATACAACTTTCCTCATTGTTAGATCATGTGCTTTGGGGGTGGGAGGGCAGGGAGTACATATCTCTTGGCACAGTGATTGGTTTTGGGATGGGTATGAGATAATTTGGAACAATAAGAATTAAGCTTCTGACTTTTGTTGAATAGCTAGAGAAGAGAAGAACTCTTTCTTTTTCATTTTGCTGAATTTGAATTTAGGAGGAATGTGGGGCTGGAACTACTGACCACTATTTTGTCATTATGCAAATTCAACCTGAGTTTTAAGCTGCCAGATATTCCCCTGAATATTTTCCAGGAGCCTTTACATGATTTTGTATATATGTATATACTTGATATGCTGTTTTGTTTTGCTTAAACTAGCTTTCTTTTAGTCACCTAAAGCCTAGCTAATCTTCCCTGATTCACTAAACAACTTTGCTCAAATCATATAAATTTGCTTCAATGTTTTGGGTTTTCAAAAGATATATGCAAAGTAAGGGTAAAATTCTTTAAAATACCTTTAGTTCCCCCAAGCTGTAATACAATTATCACAATATATAGGTATATACAACATAAGAAAGGATATATAAGAAACTGAAAATAGTGTTTTCTTTGAGAAATGATGTCTTAGAATTGGGAGGGAAATTCAGTTTTCACTGCTTATCTTTTTGTACTATTTGGATTTTTAATGTTATTATGTATATATTTTACTGATTAAAAATCCCAATTGTATGTTTTTATAGAGACAAGTAGTTTAATAAGCAATAACATGTTTATTATTCATATAGCAAGTTCATCTTTTGAATTTGATGTTTAGTGGTACATGGTATATCTTTCCATTTGTTAAGATTCTTTTCTCCAAAAATGTGCTAAGATAATTATGATGACACAACATTTAAATTAGTCTTCAGATGCTTCAAAAAATAGCATGCACTTTATTGTACTTGAAGTACTTTCTGAATTTTGTATACAATGCATCTCCTCCCTCATTTTCAGAGTATTAATTCAATTTATCAAGATGCCATCTGTTCAATTCCTCTAATCCTCAGCTCACCCATTTTGAAGATGAGAAGTCTCAAAGTAAATGCATCATTCAAATTGAGGACTTAGAGGCAGCTTATGTAATTCTATTTCATTGCCTCTTCTAGCCTCAGGGATGGGTTATGCCATTTCATTTTATTTCCCATTGTCCCCACATTATCTTATTATTTGGTTTTTGGCGAACAGAATTTATTAAAAATGATTTAAGTGAAACTTCTGCGCAAAGGAACAGAAATACAATACCTAGAAATGAGATTAATAAAGATGAATATTAATTGAGTACAATTTGATCCTCCTGTACTCTATTCTCATAGAATTATATATCAGAGTCAGAAGGAGGTGGTCTTTGGAGGCTTGTCCCACTACCCTGCTATTAACTTTTTGCCACCTTCTCCTTCAAGTCCTCATTGTAATGTTGTTAATAATTTTGATGAAAATAATAGACTTGAATGGACTTTGTTAGGGTATAGGGATCTATGTGTTTTGGGGCCATCTGGACTCTGTGTTATAAATTTACTTCAAGGCAGTATAAAGGCAACTAAATAATATTAAGGATAATAAAACTATAATTAATAGTAGTTAATTTTGAGTACACAGTATCAGGTATTTTATAAATGTTTAATGCTCATTTAATTCTCTCAATATGCATTTTAAGAAAGTGTAATTATTATTCTCATTACACAGATGAGAAAACAGAGGCATGTAGCATTTAAGATGAATAGCTTACTGAAGGTCCCACATGTAGGAAATGGCAAACCTGAGATTTGAACCCTAGCACCTGATCTCAGAACGAGTGCACTTTACTCCTCTCTCTAGGTTCAGACTCTAGAGGGAGAATTCCTAGCTTAAACAAATGAGAAGGGTGAAGGCAGAATTAGGCACAAGGGACAGAAATGAATTAAAGGAGGGCAGGATTCATTTTATCTGAGGGACCAAAGAGGCTTCTTGGAAAAGATGGCAAAATAGATGAGGTTTGAAAGATGGATTTTATTCACTGATCTCTGAAATTCAACTTCAAACTATAATAGCATATATGCACAAATTAGGAGACAAATGCTAGACGTAAAAATCGATTTTAGCATTGAAACAATACAAGAATGAACTATCTTCAGTCATTAGGACTGTATTTAGACATATGGAGATATATGACAATGCTTTGCAAACTACACACTATTGTAGAGAAATATTAGTTCTTATTATTTAAGTTTGTGACATATTGTTTGCATTAATGGTCTCAATTCTTTATCCTGACTTGTATCCCCAATTTTTGTCATGAGACTTTGCAATCTCTTTCACTAAAGAGACAGAACCTACTTCCTCACCTGGAATCTGGGCTGCCTGCCTTAATGACTTGCTTTGGCCAATGGGATGTAAGCAGATAGGATACAAACTGAAAATTTAAAAGGCAGTTGGAAAAAAAGTAAGGGGAAAACAAAAGACCCATTTGAACAAAAGATGAGGAAACAAAAAAGCACTTGATCATTTTTACTTGTCCTATTCTTCTCCTACAGGAAAATATGTCTAGGGATAGTCAGCTGGAGGAAGAAAAACATGGAAAGCAGAGCAGAGCTCCTGGCACCCTCATTTTAGCTAACACCATCCTTGAAGGAGTTCACAGCCAGTAACCCCTAGACACGTGAGGGAGAGTGAGTCCAAACCAATCAGCCAAGTCCAGCATCATCAACTGTACCCTGCAGACTCATGAGCTAAACCAGTGCTTATCACTGTAGGCTGCTGCGTTTTCCATGAGCATTTCCTCCACATATGGATAGTTTGAGGGTGAGAGTAACAGACCTTGCGTTACCCCAGGGAAAAACAAGAATAGTCTACTGTTATTGTGGAAGCTATGTTGCTGTGTCAATTTTGCCTAGTTACATAGCATCATTGTGGCAACTAATCACTGATATAGTGGGTATGACCATTTCATAGCAGCACCAACAGCTAAAACTCCTGGGAGTCAGTGGCTTCTTTTTATTTTATGTTCCTAATAAAAGCAGAGGCAACAGGCACATGATACATGCTGTTTAGGCAAAAATAAATAGCGATCTAGCTTCTTTGACTGTAGTAGAATATTTCATGTTTATCCCTGGGGGAACTGCAGGGTAAGCTGCTGTAACCCATTACTTGTCAAGTGAAATCAGAAACGAATTTACACAGGAAGAGCCAGCAGCTAATTTAAACACTATTAAAACCAACAGGTAGAAGAGATGAGTATACTGGAATTTGACTTTTTAAAAAAATTGTTCTTGAAGGGAATGTCAAACCAAAATTAATGTTCCAAAAACCTTTAAATTTCAGTCAGGAAGGAATTGAAGTTACATTATTAGGAATGTTTTTGTAGTGCAAGTTTTTCATGTATGAGTAAAAGTAAGCCAACATTAATTTTAAATTAAGATGATTTTATTTGTTCCAAATTATAAATTGTATACATACTCAACATAGAAAGTGATAAAAATAGAGTTAAAAGAAAACAATTACAAATAATTTGCTAAGGATTGTTTTGGCTATTCATGGTCATTTATGTTTCCATATAAATCTCTGTATTGTTGTTTCCAGGTCAACTGCATATCTGACAAAGACCTAACATCTAGGATCTACAAAGAACTCGAACATGCCAAAAGGAAAAAAAAAAACAAACAAACAGCCCCATTAAAAAGTGGACAAAAGACATAAATAGAAACTTCTCAAAAGAAGACATGAGCAGCCAACAGACATGAAAAAATGCACAGCTTCGCTAATCATCAGAGAAATGCAAATCAAAACCACATCGACATACCATCTAACTCCAGCAAGAATGACCATCACTAATAAAACAAAAAAACAACAGATGCTAGCAAAGATGCAGAGAAAAGGGAACACTTCTACATTGTTGGTGGGAATGCAAATTAGTTCAACCTCTAGGAAAACAGTGTGGTGATTCCTGAAAGAACTAGAAACTGACCTTCCATACAATCCAACAATTCCCCTTCTGAGAGTATACCTGGAGGAACTTAAATCACTCTACAAAAAAGATACCTACCCATGCATGTTCGCAGCATTATTTACAATAGCAAAAACATAGAACCAACCATGCTGCCCATCAAAACTGTACTGGATTTTCAAAAATGTGGTATATATACACGATTGAATATTACACAGGCATAAAGAACAAAATTATGGACTTTGCAGTAACTAGGATGGATTTAGAGTCTATAATACTCAGTGATTTATCCCAGAAGTAAAGAACTGAGTACCATATGTTCTCACTCATAAGCGAACCCTGAACATTTATCATAATGCTGTAAGAAAGAGATTGGCAGTAGCTGGTAACTGCCAGGGGGCGGAGGGGAATGGCACATAACATTAATAAAAGTATCTGATCTCAAATCAGGCAAAGTGGGAACCAAAGGTAGGCTCAAACTCTACCTGTACGATGATCATTTGTATAAATAATCCTGAATTGTATTCCACATCTTTAAAATAAAATAAATTGAAAGTTAAAAAAAAAAAAGTCTTCCAGTAATTTTTCCTTCAGTTAACTTTTATTATGGGCAATTCAAACTTTCACATAAGCAGTGTGAAAAGTATCATGGACTATGCACCCATCACACAGTTTCACCAATTATGAACACATGCCAATCTTGTTTCCTTGTGTTCTTGTTTACCTCCCCCCTTTTGGTTTATGTCTATTTGCTTCGATTTTTTATGTGGACTTCTCTGTCTTTAGGCCCTTGAGGATAACTCACCCTGAAAATCTCCAAGGGTAAACACAAGATAGTTCAGTACTTTCAAGTAGGGTAAGGCACTGTGATAATTTGGTTTGAGAAATATGATAGTGGGCAGAGCCCTGTTTACAGTAAAGCATAAGGTTAATGGAAGGAACTGAGTTCCAGGAGTTAGAAGTATAGACATTGCCATGGAATGTACATATATACCTACAAAATAAGAACAAATAGGATGCTCTATAGTCTGCAGCCACAGTAACATGTATCATCAGATGTGACGGAGTGTCCTTGTTTGAGAAAACTGCATACTCAGGGTATCGCTTTTCCACTCCCAGAGAAGATCTTTGAGGTGTCCAACTGGATTGTCATCCCTTCAGTGGCCCTCTGTCCCTTTATCCAGGGTCAGGATCTTCTCCAGGAGAGAGACTGGTATGCTTGGTTGTGCCACCGTCATTCACCCTGAAATGTTTGATTGGTTAATATTCATGAGGGCTTCTACCCAGTGGAGTTTGTTGGGGCATATGGAAACCACAGTCTTTGTTCTCAGCAAGTTTGCACCAAAGCATCTGAGTCTATTTACTCACAATTTGCTGATGTTTTGACATTTCCTTGCTGGTTTCCCTCATGAATGAACGCCTCATGACACTTTTGTGATTGGAAGTAATATCCCAATGAGCCAATTGACTTCCTCTGTTGCCATGGGCTGTCCTTCATTTTCTCACGGAATAAATGTTGCTCTTCAGGCAAAATAAAAAAGATGGCAGCCCTAAATGTCTCTAATTTCTGTCTTTTATGCAGTCTCTGTAGCTGAGAAAAGAAAGTAGAATTGCTACCAGCTCAATAGCACTTATGTGTGTATAACATTTTTACCTCAATCTTGTGAGAAAAGAATAAAGACATCATTAATTCTCTCTTTTAAATTTAACATTAAAACATATTTGCTGTCAATACTACACAAAGAACATAAAAATATAAAACCTAAAAAACAAAACTACTTATCCCATCTCACCCTCTTGCTCCAGTTACTCATTTTTTTTCTTGGAACTGATTATTATTTATTTGGTATGCATACTTCTAGATATCTTTCAGGCTCTCATATGCACACATATGTGTGTGTTGGTAAGTATAGATATATGCAGTATAAATAAATGTATATGAACATATCTAGTCACATATGTATGTGGTTCCTTTTTGCATAGTGTGGTTAAATCTTGAGATGTCACTGATTGCACCATATGTCACTATTTTATATACAGTATCAAGACTATTGCCTGTCCAATAGCAATGATAAGACACCATCACTTATAAGACCATAATAATGTGAAAATGTGAAAAATAAACATCCTGAAATTCACGAAATATGGCATTGCTTTGCATCTTTTGTTTTCATTTAACAGTACAGCACAGATATATTTTCATTGTACTGCAAATAGTTGCACCTCTTTTTAACCTGCTGCATATTATAACATAGTTAGTGGTCCCATGGTTTATTTAGCCATTCTCATATAGTTGAAACTTTGGGTTGCTTCCAAATTTTACTATTAAAATAGCACTGGATGAATATATGTCAGTATAAATCTTTGCATACATATGTGAAAATTATAGAACACATATTTCTAGAAATATAACTAAGGGTCAAAGATTATGAGCCAGTAGAATTTTGATAGGTACTAAGAAATTAGGAGCTGATGTTTTGAATCTTCATTTTCTAAATGAGAATACTGTGGTTCTGCAGATGCAAGTGACTTGCTCAGGCTCCTGTGCTCAATAAGAGGCAGAGCAGTTGGCCACTGTTTCCTCATTTGGAGCAATACTCTCAACCACATACTCTCCCTTCTCAATCCTTTCTGCTATGGATTCATCTTTGATAAAACACAAAACTATTAGTGAGTTTAACTTTCAGGTATTTCAGACCTTGGAGAGAAGCATTCATTTCTTTTCAAGTCTTCAAGCCTGACATTTATGGGACCAGCCAGGCACTTTGTGGGCATTTAATGACCTGTGATGGCCAAAGACACCTAAATTATCTGTACACATATCTGAGCAATCAGAATCAGGGCTGATTTGTTCGATTCAGTAGAAGCTGTTTCTACTTTGTGGGAGGAAAGGAAAGGCAGGCATAAGTGCTTCTTGGTTCTCTGGTGTGGTGTGATTACCTGTGAGTTGTGCTAAATCAGACAATCCAGATTTAGTGGTCTGTTCCAGTTTTGTAGACTTTAAACTGATCCTTCTCAGCTTTTCCCATCCCTCTCTTTTACAGTAAGGAAGAATGACTAGTGCAGACCTACTCACATAAAACCCAGCAAATTTTGCTATTATCACACTTATGCAGTGTTGAATAGAATACATGAACATTTATTTTAAAGCTCATACAATGATCCTAATTGACAACCAACACTATTCAAATCTCCTGGAATAGTCTTCTCAAATATTATTGGCCTATAATGCCTGGGACCCTTATTAAAATGCAGATTCTAATTTAATAGGACTGGGATGCGGCTTAGATGCTGTGCTTCTGCCCCAGGTGAGGCTGATGCTGCTGGCTGATAGACCCTGCTTTGAGTAGCAAGGTCCTAGATCAGAGGTCAGCAAACTATGGCCAGTGAACCAAAACCTGTCCTCTGCCAGTTTTGTAAATAAAGTTTTATTGGAACAATAGCCACGTCCATTTGCTTATGTATCATTGAAGACTATTTTCCACTGCCGTGGGAGAACCATGTAGTGGTGACAGAGACCTTATGACCTGTGAAGTCTAAAATATTTCGTATATGGCCTTTTACAGAAAACATTCACTGCCACTCTCCTAGTTGATTCTTTTGATATTGAATACTAGCTACTTAAGACAGAGTTTCACATTCATCCAATTTCCAATAAACATTTATCTAATGCTTGTTATGCACTGAAGAGTGTGCTAAAAGGATACAGTTGTGAACAAGATATAATACCTACTCTCACGGAGCTTATGTTTGTTTTCTCAATATCAGAGAAAGATACTACATTCTCTAAGCCTCAGTTTATTCATCTATAAAATGGGTATAAAAATATCTAAGCCTTAGGGTTTGTTCATGGAAAAGCAAGACTAATTAATTTAACAAAGGTTAATTGAGCAAAGAACAATTCGCAAATCTGGCAGTCCCCAAACCAGAATAGGTACAGAGCAACTCAGGTGCTGCCACATGGTTGGAGAGGGTTTATGGACAGGAAAAGGAAAGTGACATACAGAAAACGGAAGTTAGTTACAGAAACAACTGGATTTGTTGCAACTTGGTGTTAACCTTACTTAAACAGATTTGAACATTTGGCCTCCTGTGATTGGTCAAAACTTGTCTGCTGTGATTGGCGACACTCGGTTACTTGTCACAAGAGTAGGTTATAGTTTGTTTACTCATCCAGTTGGGTTACAGTTCACTGTGTATGGACACACCTTTAGGTGGAACTGAAAATATGTAAGGAAACAACTTTAGGCTAAACTTAATTCAACAGGTTTTTGTGAGCAGAGTGCTAGGCACCATGATAAATACTCTAGAAAGTTTAGCTGTTATTATATTATTTTTATTGCTCTCCGGTTTTCTCAACAATGAACAACTTTCTTACACTTACTGATTCTGTGTTTGTGTGCGTGTGTGTGTGTGTCCGCCTGTCTGTGCACATGTGTTTCCTTTCTAATTATTCAAAAAGAACTAAAATGGCTGGGCACAGTGGCTCACACCTGTGATCCCAGCACTTTGGGAGGTGGAGGCAAGGAGATTGCCTGAGCCCAGGCATTCGAGACCAGCCTGGGTAACTTAGCAAGACCTTGTCTTTTTAGTAAATAAAAAAATTAGCGGGTTGTGGTGGCACAGGCCTGTAGTTCCAGCTACTTGGAAGGCTAAAGCAAAAGGATTGCCTGAGCCCAGCAGGTCAAGGCTGTGGTAGCCATGAGTGTGCCACTGCACTCCAACCTGGGTGGCAGAGTAAGGCTCTGACTTAAAAACAAACAAAACAAAACAAAAACAAAACAAAACAGTCCACTAAAGTTGAAAGTGACTTTTCTTCAAGTTTAAAATAAAGATTCAATAATTTAATAATAGCTTCTGACATTAAAACCACTCTTTGATTCTGAAACCAAAGCAGAACAGTGTTTTTGGTTCTCCAAATGAGGCTTTCTGTGTTTCTCTAGTTGCTTAATATGCTGTCAAGGAAGTGCTAACGGTGACGTGGTCCCTGGTGGAGAAGAGTGTAGGGGATGAAAGAGGTTCCTTAATCTCTCAGCAAGGGAGCAGCCTTTGATGGGATTCGCTAGCAACTCTATTGGGTACCCACAGATAGTCATTATGCTAAACAGCTGAGATGAATTTTTAATTCATTATTTACTGAATTTCAAAGAAAGATGGAATGAAGATCATTCTCTGTGTCATTGAAGCTTACACTCATTTTTACATCATTTTTGTATGTATTGACTTAATAGTTTATAAAATCTTCACAGTCAGGAATGATATATGCCTTAATTTTCATTCCCAAGAAACAGATTTTGGAGCAAAGATTCAAGTGTAAGTAGTTTATTTGGAGGTGAGATGACCAGTAGAGCGCTAGAGAAACAAGACAGAGAAAGGAAGGTAGCGAAATTTAGATGCATTATCCTTAGATTGGTAGTATCACTCACTAGAGTGATCCTGGAGTTAATCCTGATGTGGAAGTCTGGGAAATGGCATAGAAAACACACCTTGGAATCATCCCACTGAGGGCTGAGGGTGCAAGATATTTTATATGCCAATTCCCATCACTCATTCATTAGTTCAAGATTCCTGTTGGGTTGTGTTTTAATTTCCTAGTATTGCTAACTAGAGAGAAAGAGTTACTGTCCCTTGGGAGAAGCCAAAGGGCACTGAAGTGGTTTAGGCCTGAGGCTCATACACACAGGGTACTGAGAACATCTGAATGACTTAGATATTTTTTACTTTCAATGCCTGAGGTTTGTGCAAACTAAGTGCTAACTAAGTGATGATTGTCCTATTCTGGATGAATCTAAGTGCACAAATCAAACTGGGGGTGTCTGTGACAGGGTTGAAGTCACTTAAGTAAATTTAATCACTTGTGGAAAAATGAATGACAGAGACTGCTTCATTATATAGTGATTTTGAAGAGAAAGAATAAATAACCTGGATGCTCTAGGTAGAAGAGGAAGAAGATGACAAGGTAATGAAACAAATAAGTTGAAGTCCTAAATCCTCATACTTCTCCAAGTCAAGTATGTATTTTTTCCTAAGTAAAATGCCATATCTGAGGTTATATTAGACATTAAAGATGACAGTCAACAGATGATGAAGGAAATAATGCTAAGTCATCAGAGTGTGTGTTTCAAGAACAAAAATTTTGAATGTCTGAGTGTCAAGTGTTGAGTTCTCTGGGAAGCAGTCTCTGAGAGAGTTTATCATGAGAGGATTATTTAAGGAATGCCCTTGAGAGCAACACTCATGGCAGAGAGGGAAATGACGCAGGATTGATCAGATAAAGAAACTGAACTGCAATACAGTCTCAACAACGGCTTCAGCCAGCTCTACAAGGAGATCAGAAGCTAGCAAGGCCCTACTTAGCTGACTTAAGTAGCGCTAAGATGACCAGGTTTTATGTTCCTGGCCATTGGATATAGTCTTCCTCAGAAAGGTAACATGATCCTTATAGCTGAAGCCACCCTCAGAGGGGCTGACAGCTGAAGGTCATCTGTTGACAGCACTTATAGCAGCTCATGCATGAGTCCTTCACTGAAGGGGGATCCAAGAGGTGTGTCAGTGCCCAAAGCACTGAACATTCTTAGCTTTCCTCCTCCTGCAATCTTATCACAGTTTTCTTGGATTCTCTGCACTAACCACTGGGGATGAATGCTCTAAATTTGGATGGGATTCTCAGCCCTTTAATTCCTTTAGTTCTGTGACTTTTTAGTTCTTCTGGAACCTGTTCTGCCTTCAACAACATTTAGTGCTGTAGGATTCCACTATGGATCTATCGGAGGCTCAATTTATTACACATCACAGTAGACCACCTATGATGAACATGATGCAGATAGAAACCTAAAATCTACCACTCTTACCATCTAAATCCTAATATTCAGATTATCACAGTCTTAGGTATACCCTTTTGAGTCATTATGAGTTGTAGATAGCACATCTTCTGTAATCCAGATCATAAAATCTCAAATCTCTCTTCAGTTTCCATTTTCCTGAAGCTTGGACTAGCCTGGAGACTTTGTGAATGACTAGTTTGGATTCTATAAAATCAGGCATACAGGAGTAGGCATTTGTGTGTGTGTGTGTGTGTGTGTGTGTGTATGTGTGTGTGCACGTGTGTGTGTGTGTGTCTGTGTGTGTGTCTGTGTGTGTGTGTTTTGGAGGGTAGGAGACACCTAGCCTAGCAAAGGGAAAACAAGAATTTCAAGAGGAGCTAGAAATCAACCTTGAGTAACACCATGTAGAATAGTGAAATACATCAACATGGCCCATGTTTACAGGAGGGAAATGCTTACATAGTCTTACTTCGCGTACAATCATGGAGAATTGAAGGTTTTGTCTAATCCAAGGTCACAAAGATTTACTCCTCTATTTTCTTTTAAGAGTCTTACAGTTTTAGCTCCTATCTTTAAGTCAATAGTCTATTTTGAGTTAAGTATTGTGGATGGCATGAGAAAATGATCTAACTTTTCTATATGTGGATATTCAGTTCTCCCAGCATTATCTGCTGAAAAGACAATTCTTTTCTGCCATTGAATTGTTTGAACATCCTTGTCGAAAATTAATTGACTGTAAATAGAAGAGTTTATTTCTGAATTTTCCAATACTATTCCATTTACATGTCAGTCCTAGGCTAGTACCACATTATTTTATTACCACAGCTTCGTAGTATGTTTAAAAATAGGAAGTGTGAGTCTTCCAGCTTCAATCTTAAGAGTGTTTACACTATTTTGGTTCCTTAAACTTTCATATAAGTTTTAGAATAAGATCATCAATTCTGCAAAAATGACATTTGAGATTTTGATAGGGATTCTGTGAAAATTATAAATTTGGGGAATAATGTCACATTAACAATATTGTCTCCTGATTCATGCCCATGGGATGTCTTTCCATGTGTTTGGGTTTAATTTCTTTCTACAATGCTTTGTAATTTCAGAGCATATGTTTCCCCCCATTTTTGTTAAATTTATTGCAAGGTATTTTATTCATTTTGGTGCTATTTTAAAATAAGTTGTTTTCTTAATTTGATTTTTGAATGTTCATTGCTAATTCTCTTAGTCAGCTTAGTATAACAAATTAAGACTGGGTGGCTTATAGTATTAGTATAAGAACATGCATATAGACTAATGGAACAGCGTAGAGATTCCAGAAGAAAAACCTCAATATCTCAACCAATTCATCTTTGACAACAACCACTGGGGAGAGAACCTATTCAGTAAATGATGCTCGGAAAACTGGCTAACCACAGGCAGAAGACAGAAACAGGACCCCTACCTATCACCATACATAAAAATCAACTCTAAAAGGATCAAATACCTAAATGTAAAACCCCAAACTATAAAAATCTTAGAAAACATGGAAGATATCTTTACAGATATTGGAATAGGCAACCAATTCCTAATCAAAACCCCAAATGCCAATGCCATGAGAGATTAGATTGACAAATAGAACCTCATCAAACTAAAAAGTTTCTGCAGAGCAAAAGAAACCATCAAGAGAGTGGGGAGACAACACAGAATGGGAAAAAATATTTGCCAACTGTATATCCAACAAAGGTCGAACATCCAGGATCTACAAGGAACTCAAATGTGCTGAAAGGGAAAAAACAAACAACTCTATTAAAAAGTGGGCAGGGACTTCCGGCAGGATGGCGACAGGGCAACCTGGTCTCTGAAACCCTCTGCAAAGGAGAATGCAGAGGGTTTCTGGCTCTCTCCCTGGGGGCTGCGGACCCCAACATTGGCAGCCTGCTCTTTACACGGAGCTTGGATGTCATCACCGCTGGGGCATCGCAGCGGTCTGGACAGCCACTGTAGCCGCAGACACAGCAGCCACTGGCGCTGCTGCAGCCTCTGTGTCGACCATAGCGCATCGTGCCACCCATGCCTGAGGCGATCCACGACTTCAGTCCTTGAAGCCCCTGCAGGCAGGATCTGCTGGGATCGCTGCTGCCTCTGCTGCCACCGTGATATCCTGCCCACGTGGGTCTCCTCCCGTGTGCCCTGAGCCAGGCTCCCATATCCTGCCTCTGCCCGACTCCTGTCCGGCTCCACCCCCTCTGGGGCGAGCAGCTGAGACAGCACCACCTGCTGGCAATTCAAGGTAACAACACCGAAACAGAGACAGGCCAGATTTGAGTGGAGAACGGAGGGTGACATGAACTGTCCTTCACAGCAGGCCAGGGGCAACTGACCCTAACTGCAAACTAACTTACCTGCTTGAAAAGAAAGCTAGACATCAGAACTGAAAGGACATTGGACCTAAACGAAAAGTCTCAGAGTGTGCTTCATTGATTCTGTTAGTTTAATGACTTAATTCTATTCCTACTGTTTGTTCCTTTTTTTCCCCCTCTTCCTTTTCTTCTCTTTTCTTCTCTCTATAAACCATATCTTTGTATAGAGGAACAGCACACCAATAAGGTGGTTGGTTAGCTTGTTTGTTAGCATCATTGTATGTTTTATTTTTCTTTTGTATGGGAGTTGGTTAGTCTGTAGCCGTGGTCTATTGTTTTTATCTGTTTCAGTTCAGGTCTCTCTCTCTCCATTTGTTGGTACACTCGTCTGTTTCCCCCCTTACTCCTCTCTCTCTCCACCCCC